>NW_023597034.1:8131896-8150913 GCF_011947565.3 Pollicipes pollicipes | reverse complement strand
TTTCTCAAGACAACGCGGTACGGGATATTCGAGGGATTTTTGGTTGCTTACGGCACCTGGACGTAAGAGGCATTGAAGCTACAGGACCGAATGTGCAGGCGAGGGTAAGAAAGAACCTACGAAACCCTCTATACACAAAATCACATGAAGGCTTTGCGCTAACGAAAGCGTAAGTCGGGTCTACGTGGGCGAGGGCGGGAGACCATTCAGCTAGGGGTTCAATGGACATCATCGACACCCACTTACGTCGGTTTGACACGCCTTCGGGAGAGCATTGCCTCGTCCTCTCTTAGCGCTTGGGGTTCATGCTGACGCACCAAATCCTGAAGATGGTAAGGTTTATCGGATCGAGCTTCCTTCAGTCCACCCAGACTGTGTCGAGACAACGCAAAAGTGAAAACAGCTCTGACGACAGTGGCTAGTTCAAACGGGGGTTCCTGAGCCGGCGAGGTGTTCCGAGTCAGCCCGATGGAGCATTTGCTTAACTCATTGCTTAACGGGGACCTTTGCTTAATGATTTGCTTAACGTGCGTGCGTGCGTGCGTGCGTGCGTGCGTGCGTGTGTGTGTGTGTGTGTGTGTGTGTGGGTGTGTGTGTGTGTGTGTGTGTGTGTGGTGTGTGTGTGTGTGGGTGTGTGTGTGTGTGTGTGTGTGTGTGTATGTGTGTGTGTGAGCCACTCGGTGTTTAAATGGAATTCGACAAGAGCGGTTTACCCACACCCACACCCCCAAAAAAGAAGGTTTAGATCCGCCCTGTCCATTTCCAATACCACATATCAGCACCAAATCGCGGTGATGTAAATAGTGCTCCGTTTCTGTATCTATCAGTATAAAAATCGTATGGTGGAAAAAATCTACCGAGAGTGTTAGCTGACACAGGACGCCGCGCAGCTGATGGAGGCTGCAACGCCGGGCGTCGGCTTTTTCCTAAAACTTCCGAGCGTTTATGTGCTAAGCGATACTACGTTATTTTCTTTTGATGAGCGAATCTTGCTGTCTGAGTGGCTGAAGTTTGAACCGTTGCTGACGAGCGTTGGCTTACCGTGTTAATAAAGAAATTGACCCCACTCCGACTTACACGTCACGAGGCTCTCAATATAGCTGTAGAACCCAGAACAAACTTTTGACAAAGCCTCTGAGCTCTGCTGGCTAGAAAATCGCTTTTAAGCATTCTAAAATAAACACCAACGCCCACCCTCTTCATTTTATCGACATCTAAATGCAAACGGAAATGTCTCTTGGTACGTTGCCTGATTTCTGCTCCATTTAAAAGTAACGACAATACATCTAAAAGTAGGAATTGTGTTCCTCCGAAATTAGTGGGCCAAATCCGGTTTTTTATGGTGTGTGTGTGAAGTGGGGGGGGGGGGGGGGGAGGCTTTCATCATCAGAGGTCCTTACCAACTGTGTGATGGCCCCTCCCCTTCCCCCCACCCCTTATCAACGCCCAAAGGTTGTGCCTCTGGTCGTCCCAGTTCGCAGTAGAGTTCCAATATTACCTAACTTGAAAGAAACAATGGGCAATATTTAAAGATCACCTTGAATCAACTTCCTTCGAAACGACTCGTTAAGTTATTAAGTGTTTTTGCTGATATCACTGTCATTTTATTGTGGAGCTGGCGGGCTAGCTTCAGTCACAAAATGAATGCTGAATGATTACTCCATCATGAGCGTTGGACGATAACTATCGTGCATAGTGTAAACGCCCTAAAAAAAAACTACGAGCCGCTGCCAACTATCCTGCCTTGCGCCTGGCCTCAAGGCGATATACATCGGGCGGAACCGTCTCGATAGCACACTTCCCAGCAAAGATCCCCATGTGACGTCACTGGGGGGGGGGGGGGGCACCCTTAACGCTTGGACGGCCGCACGCGTGGTAACGGGCAAGAGAGATTGCATGTATTACAACACGCTTGGTCTGTGGAATGACTTGAAAGATCAAACTAACTATGACTGAATGAAAAGCTCTTGCACTTAAGCCTAATTTTGAAGGAAATTCAAGAGCTGAGGTGGTAATAAAGGACTCAGGAAACAAGCTATTCCAGAACGGTTCGTCGCATTTTACGCCAAAGCAGCGCTCGACGTAATGGCTTTTATTACTCCGGAAATACCAGATGGACTGAAAACTGCATCCCCCGGTTGACAGTTCATTTTGCGCATCACAAGTGCCACCCCCCACCCCCCGAGAACATACCCCAAGCCAATCCACGGCGCCTCTGCCCGCCAGCTGGCATTTGGATTGGACCTCGGTTTGGCAGATAGAACTCGCTAGAACACAATGGTCGTATCGATGTAGCCTATGGTGGTGTACCGGAGCGGGCGCGGGCGTATCTCCCATCTCCCTGGCTGAGAAATCTTTGAAGAGCGGTTGGGTATAGCAACGCAGGGAGTTTGTACGGCTACTAGACCCCAAGTTCCTTGATCGGGGTCCCTGACCCGGACCTGGCCGGGCACATTCGTGCGGCTCCATCTAACGGGAACAGTCAGGTCAATGCACACTGGGGCCTCGTCATTCACCAGAGCTAGACCCTGACGACAGCTGGTTTCATGATGCGAATAGTACCGCTGGTTTATTCCACCTTTGCCCGGCAAATACTGGATAGAACTCGCTTAATCCTAAAACCAAATGCAGTCTAATAGTCCATCACAATCCACGCTTATCAACTTTTGGCTATTCATATTGAATGCATCAGATGTATTAACAACGATATTTTTCGTTTGACAACAGCCTTCAGCTATACGACTGCCGACTGTGCAAAGTCATCTCGTTAACGCAGAAGCACGATCAGATGCAATCCAGCGAGTCCATGGTCTCCTCCGCCGGCTGCAGCACCCCGAGCGCCGCATAGATGATGCCAGCATCCAGCTGGGACTTGGAAGCCACGCATTCGCCTTCATAGCCTGCTGTTTGTAGACAGGGCACGTTCATGATATGCTGGGCGAATGCGCAGGTTTTCCGGCTGATGGAACGTGGTGCAACAGCATTGGCCACATCCAATCCTCATCGACCCTTGGCTAGTCGATGCTGCCTGCGCTGCCAAGTTGGGTGACTGAGTTGCTGCTGGCTGAAGATGCCCTCGGTCTGAACGTGCTGCAGATTCCGAGTATTCCGCACAAGCTGACACACCTGACGCAGTGGACGAGCGATCACCGAGGCCTGTTGCGACGGTTAGTTCGGTGCTGTGCATGCGACTTCATTTGTCGAAAATCAGACGGGCTTGCTCGCGTCCCGGTGATAGATGCAAGCCTGATGATGACAAAGGCTCCAACAGTGAAAACGCACAGCGCGGAATGCCTGGCTGTTAAAGACCCGAACAGTATATGCAGCTTTTTCCAACCACCACATTTGTTATTTATTAAATGCCCAGCACATGCACCAGAGGCGTAGCCAAGCCCTTCCCTTTCAATACGGACTCATCCGGCCAAACTATTTTAGAACCGAACTGGCTTAGATTGAGTCCAAGTGTTCAATCACTGGTATGAACAACTTTGAATAAAGCTATGAAAGTACCCCGATTCGTTGGGTGTTAAAATGCAGCTTGCAGAGTGCTGACATGTGGTTCTGAGTGAAACTTTAAGAACATCCAGACCTACTGAGCTGACACGAAATGACGATAAGTGGAAGCTGAAGATACTTTGTGCTGTTGCCCCCATCAACGTAAAAGGCCCTCTGGCATTTGGGCTCCCGTCACTATCCCTGCTCAGCAAGTGTTGCCCTGGCCGTCTCGGGGCCCCTTGTCGACACCAGACCCTTTTTTGGCACTGTAGGCCCATGACAGACGCCCTCATTATTTCAGGGATCCAAGACGCCCTCATTATTTCAGGGATCCCGGCCAATGCAAATCGTGGTCCGGGGCTTGCCCGCGCATCGATAATGGACAATCAGAGCTCAGAACAACTTGGAGCCGATTGTTCCGTGCTTGTGGTCTCTGGTGGATAAAGAGGCCCGAACTGTCCCACGGATCCCCAATCGATGCAGAGGCCCTCTGCCTGGCCTTGGCGGTCACGTCCCGACAGGCGGGGGTGTCCTTATTGTGACCTACGGCGTTCAGGTCCTTTGTTCATGCCCTGGCCCTTTCTTCATACCCTCAGGCCCTTTGTTCATGCCCTTTATGCCCTCTGGCCGCTTCAGCCTTACAATCGGGCCTCTGATCTCTGTCTCAAGGGGCCATTTGGCCCTTCTTTGGGCCTACTCAAGCAAAGCCCGTGACGGGCTGGGGACCACTTGCCGACAGATGGACCCCTGTTGGGCATCGTGGACCTACGACCGACACAGGGGCCCAATCAGTCTCAGTGACCCAGACCAATCGTGAGACCCGGCCTCACCTTTGCTTGGAAATAGGATACCAGAGATCAGACTGACACGGAGCCAACCGTTCAATGTTAGTGATCTCCGACTAGCATAGACGCCTGCAGTGTATCAGGGATTCCTCAATTGGTATAAGAGGCTCTTTGTCTGATATTACCGGCCATAGCTCTACGGGCCGTGATCTTTTGTGTAACTTACAGCAAGCTATTCGGCCCATATGTCCTCCAAACAAGTTCTTGATCGTCGGTCTCGGGGAGCCCTGGGCCCGTCTTCGCGCCTCTTTGAACACTGCCCCCGGTTGACTCGGGACCCCTTGCCAATACAGGACCCTCTGGTAGGCACTGTGGGCCCCTGATAGATGCAGGGGCCCGACCAGTGTGAATCGCTGGCCCCAGCTTGGTCGCTACTCTGAAAGTGGGCTCTCAGGCCCACGCCAACATTGAGCCGACCGTACGGTACTGCTGGTGCCAGACCGTGATATAGGCCCTCATCGACTCAGGGTTTCCTGAACGGCGCACCACACGCCCTGAGTTTTCAAATATTAATGTTCCGCTCCTTCCTAAATGTAAACCTCAAACCGAAAGCCAGCGCATCAGTGGTTCTTCTCGCGGGCAGCGGATTAGAGGTGTAAACATTTTTACCCCCAGCGGTGCACCGTTCACGTGCCGTTCCGCGGTCGACTTGGTGCGGACGCTTGGTACAGTAGACGGATACCGTCCGTCGTGCATGGCGCGGGCCTCGGCTGGAAGTGGCGCCGAGGGTCAGCTAATTCGGAGATTTCTCGCTAGATGGCAGGTGGCGGCCGTGATGTCTCGGGAAGCCGAGGCCGGCCACCGAGCGATGGAAAGAGCCCCGAATCAGGCGTTTCAGGTGCCATAGCGGGGTGGTGCGCATGCGCAATGGAAAGGCATGTTTCAGTCCGGCGCAAACCTTGTGTAAGCCGTGCATCTCGTCCGCTCGAGCACCCTGCACCGTGGCCACTCTGGGGTAGGTTCCTGGGGACGGGCCAGAGGGTGCGACTCCGCGGCCTTTACGGGGGGCTCCTTCATGTGTTTGTAAATGACTGTACTCATGCTTAATACTATCTTCTCTTACTACCGCCCATTCAGCTCTCCGCCGTCCTTGCGGCTGTTTGATAGCGTCACGCCGTCACCCATGGCAACCGATGGAATTGTCGGCAAAAACTGCCTAAAAGTGCTGCAATCCGCCATAGAGATTCACTTATTCACTGCAAAGTCCAAATACAGCAGTACGCATCTACTAACGATAAAAAGCACCAAAAATTATGAAAGTAGAATGAAAATGCACACAAAAACAAAAAATTACTTTTATAGAAAGGGGGGTGTCAAAAGACGATGAAAGTGTACCCCCGTTGACGTCAATCCGCTGAATCATGGAAACACGCGTTGAGGCATTGGGATGACAACGGCCTGGTCCAAATCACCCGACAATAATTTACGATCGTGGCGGGAATGCTATATCCACCACCTGACGCGACTTGGATCTCATACTACACACTGTACGCCCACCCACGAAGCCGCCAGCACGTAACGCTCGCACGTAGTGCGAGAGGAAATGACGCCGGAAAGCGATGGCACTCCACCGGACAAGTAAAATCAACGCTCTTGGACAACCAAAATCACGGCCGGGGTGAGCCACTGCACAGACCCTACGCGGGTCGCACCGGCGATAGATCCGTAACTTTGATAGCCGCGGGTATCTAGTGCCTAGATCCTGACATGACACGCCTAACATGGGCTTGGACTCTAATATATGCGACCATGCGGTACCTCCAAGAGCAAATGTCACGTTATCTGAATGCTAAAAAGTGCGAAACAAGGTTGCATTGCCGCCATTGCCGTATCCAACTCGGGTTCCCCCTGTTCACAAGCGACGCCCTAAGCATCTAGACTGTGCATGTAGCTGGAGTCAGTCCGAAGAGCTGAACAGTCAACAAGTTATAAGAAATAACGTTTACTCACGCTTAGCATTGAGATCAAGATAATCATGGGTCTATTATGCCCTAATTTGAGACTTCGACGTAATTCTGACTTGAAGTACCCATCCGACAAGAAGAAAACGCCCCGATAGGAAGCACCATCGTGGCCAACGATCAGGAGCAGCGCAGGCACGTGTCTGCAATCGTTCGCCATCCCGGCAGGGCGTCACACCTGCGCAAAACACACCAGTAGCGCAGACAACTCAGACATTCAAGAGTCTGTGCGAGTCATGTGGGAACTCCCGGACATCGGTGGCCACTCCAGTGACCGCGCGGGTCGACTTCCTGAGCTAATGAGTGGGCAAGGACATCCGGAAACACGGACAAAGACATCACGAGAAAACAAGCACCACTTAGGGCACCACTCACACAAGGTACGACCGAAGGAACGGAGGCTGGCCAGCCCCGTAGATACGGCGAGTCGCCAGGCCAGCTGCCCCGCGTCTTTATCGTCGGCGGCTGCCAAGTGCACCGTCGGCTGCCTGAGAATAGCCTAGCTTGAGTTCGCTGCCGCAGCGCCAATCGCGAAATTCACCGGCACTTGTCACTGGCTGCCGCTGGTGCGGGTGCCAGGCCGCGGCCACGGCGACACAAGTACCGACACCGCAATATTGGGCGCTCGTTGGCACAATGACGCGCGGTATCACAATCTGCAACCACTCGCCGCCGGTCCCCGTCGTCACGACCTAGCGTCGAAGCGGCCGGCCCGAGGCGGCGCACGCTGAGGCGGCGGGGCGCGGGCGCCCGGCACCCGTCTGCGGCACCGCAGTCCTTCTCCGCGGTTCCGGCCGCCTCGCCTGGCCGGCGCGCCGCCGACGCTCTCAGTCCCGCAGAGTCGTCAGGCGGATGGGAGCCGCTGCCGCGCGCTGCATGCCGATGCGGGCGGCGCCCCTGCCGCGGCCCCGAGCAGAGCCGCGCAGCAGCGACACCTGGCGAGCTGGGGTCAACGACCTCCAGCGGCGCAAGAACGACTCGACGCCACTCGCCCACACATGCCAGTGAGGGTCCGTCCTGACACGCTGCACCAAGCACCGGGTAAAGCCGTCCAGTTGGCGCTGCACGCTGGCGGCTGCCTCCGCTTGTTCTGACGACGTGGACGACCGGCACCCCGTGGCGTCGTCGCACGAGTCCAGGTCAGCAGAGTCGTCGGTCTCTGGGCACCACGCGCCGTCGGGCCGTCCAACGGCGTCCGTAGGCGGCCCCGCGTCCGAAGGGCCACAGTCAACAGACGCTCCGACAGCCAGCGGCTCCAGCCATCCGCCCGACCAGTCCATGCGATCTGTGGAAATCAATGAGCGACCTCCGAGACGCTGGATGACCCCCGACAGCAATGGTCGCGTGCGGCAGACGGTTGTTCATGACGACGCGAACAGATGTGGCGAAGAGGCGTATTGATGAGACACGCTTAGAGCCAACATCCCAGAACTACTGCCCTCGTTTTTTTGTGGTTGGATCTAATAAAAAACTACCCGGTTTAAACTGGACACACAGATGCTCTCATATGGCTATTTAAGGTGACCTGCATCAAACGAAAACGGGTAGAAATGCACCACCGTAAGGACTGCATAACTGCCCGCAAACGACATGCTTTTGGGACATAACAGATCTGTTTTATTCATCTCATTTACGTTTGCGACTCACAGTGCAGCCCATAAGAATGCGCCCATGATTTTGCGGAGGAACTGTTGGCTTCTGACCGTGTTGGTGTCGGCGCCCAGAGACGTACCAACCCTTAAACTTCCACCCATGCCTGACTTATCTAACTCTGATGATGTTCGGGCCCGAGCGCACCAGTCCTTGACCTTGAGTGGTTCTTGACTAGCACAGAGTCACGAACCAATACAATGCAATACATTATGTATTGGAGTCTCTAACCAAGAGCTGTTGTTTGAAGAGCAGTGTCGGTCACCACGTCTTCCAGCTGGAACTCCAGGTTTGTGCTCGATGGCGAAATTTGCTTCTTGTAGAACACTTTCCTGTACAGCCTGAAAGCACAATGAAGGAGTAATTAGAGGAATAAGGCTGACTTTTACCACTATGACTGAACCAGGGGTGTTGTGAGACATGGTCTGTCTTACATCGCTTTGTTACTGTTAGGCAAGCATAAGAAATAAGATCATAGAATTTACCATCACTTTAGATATGTCTGATATATATATATATATATATATATATATATATATATATATATATACATATATCTATATCTATATCTATATCTACATGTGAACATATACATATATGACAAATGCATCTATTTATACAAATACACCTATATACAGACAGATGGATTGGGTGGGGGATTATCGCAGCACCTAATGTTCATAACCCCTAATGTATCACAACGCCTAATGTTTGAAACACCTAATGTATCACAATGCCTAATGTTCATAACCTCTAATATACCATAACCCCTAATGTATCATAACCCCTAATGTTCGTAACTCCTAACGTATCACAAGGCCTAATGTTCATAACCTCTAATGTATCATAACCCCTAATGTATCACTACACCTAATGTATCATTGGGCCTAGTGTATCAAATCACCTAATGTTCCACAACTCCTAATGTATTGCAACTCCTAATATGTCACAGCACCTAATGCACCTATCGGAATGCCTAGTGTATCATAACCACTAATGGTTCATACCCCTAACGTATCATAACGCCTAATGTTCATAACCTCTAATATATCGCAACTCCTAATGTATCATAACACCTAATGTGTCAAAACACCTAGTGTATCATAACCCCTAACGTATCGTAACCCCTAATATCAGCTGACGACGCTGGCGAGGGCTGGCGATTTTCAACCCTTTCGACCGCACCTGAACTTCCACTGAAGTCTACCAGATTATGCGGGCGTTTGTGGCGCATACGTACTGGAAGACGAGGCAAGCTGGGCGATGTTCTCAAACTCAATTCTCTCAAACTCATTCTTGATTCTTGTCACACTCATTTTTGTGCTTTCCGAGCCGATGGGCTCTGAGAAGTGTAATGGAGTAACAGAATATCAGTAGGGATTGATGAAAAAATCAGTTCTCAGTGCCCATTGCTTGAAGCTCACAAGGAAATGAAGAGGGTGACATGAAAGTAAGGTAGCTGGAATGCAGGGAGCTGGTTAATCAGCATTTGAACCTGAGTGACGCTTGTCACAGTTCTTGCACGGATGGATGATCAGCATTTGAACCTCAGTCATGCTTGTCACAGTTCTCGCATGGCTGAAATCTGTTCTCAGTGCTCCTTGTTTGAAGCTCATAAAGGGTAGAGGGCTAGAGCCAGCAAGCTGAAATAAAACCACCCTCCGGAACATAACACTTGATATGGCAGGTCTCACTTGCATGGTCAACATACCAGCCTCACTGCATAATCACAGCGGGATACAAGTGTCTCAAACATTACCCGTTAAGATACAGAAGTGGTTGCGAGCAATAGGCGTTGCCATAATCCCCCCCCCCCCTAGCTTCATATGAACTGGAAATTGGGGAGCCATCCCTTCGGATGAAAGCAATTTAAGTTTACCAGAAGGCTTTCTTTAGATTCGAACATCCGGGAAGCAAATTCATGTGGCCGGAACCCGGGGAAAAATCAGGTCTCGGGGGCACATCACCTCAACGTTTTCAGCTCATACCCTGACTGATTTTCGGAGCTGACATCCCCAACGTCTTACACGGCTAAGTCTCACCCGCCTCGTACAATGCGGGAAGTGTTCCATCGTGACTGCGGTGGCTCCGGAATACTAGCAGGTGGTTCGGTAGACTTAAGTAGACTGCACATCGTCCAGCTGTGCGGGTCAGAATCGTGTGCGACAAACCCACCGCAGTCAGCTGATTTAGGAGTTACGAACATTAGGGGTTATGATACACTAGGTCTTATGATACATTAGGTGTTATGACGTATTAGGAGTCGTGTTAGATTAGAGGTTACGATCGTTAGGAATTACGGTACGTTGGGTCTTACGACACATTAGGTGTTATGACACACTAGGTGTTATGATGCATTACGGAATATGATATATTAGGAGTTGTGTTACGTTAGAGGCTACGAGCATTAGGGATTACGATACCTTAGGCCTCATGACACATTGGGAGTTGCGATGCCATAGGAGTTGCGATACATTAGGCGTTGTGACATATTAGGAGTTGCGATACTTTAGGGGTTATGACACATTAGGTGCCACGTGCATTAGGCGTTATGAAGCACTAGCGGTTTTGATACATTAGGCGTTGCGACACATTAGTGGTTACAAACATTAGGGCTTTCGATACCGACCCGATAGATTGACTGATAGCGAGCTAGATAGATGGATAGATGGGCAGATATATGGATAGATAGAAAGATAGACGTAGATAAATTGCATTCTGTAACACTTTAGCCATCTTCTCATGTGATGACATTTTGTGCCATCAGCTGCCCCAGCTCAAGGAAGTTTTGCTTTCTAAATAACATCATATGGGCAACGCATTTCCGTTTGCATCTATCATTGGTGTCGATCACAGGACTCACTCATAGACGAACTGAATGTCGGGCAGTACGGCGCGGTCTGCCGAAACGATCGCGAAGTTGTCCCCGTGCTCCGCCTGCAGCTCCGCCTTCAGAGTGTGCAGGGCTGACGCCGGCGTGTGGTGCTGCTCGAACAGAGCTATGAGCCTGGCCCTCGCCGGCTCTCCGACACGGCGAAACTTGAGTACGGCTGCCGACTCCTTGGGGTGATTATGCTCCACACCGTTTGACTGCACCTTGAGGGCGTACCCGGCGTCCGGCTTCTTGGACCTGAATCATGCAAAGGTCGTTGAAGTCATGTGTGAAAATGCTCCACCATAGTCACTTTTGGTGCACTAATAGTAGTCCCTCGACGATCAAAATTACACTTCAGACGACAGAAAAGCAAATCACCACAGTGGCAAATGACGCAAACAAAACGGTTGTGAACCACCGCATCATATCAGGGATTAGATCACTGACAGACGTCGGGAAGTTTCACCAAGGTCCTCACGCCGAGCGCGGTATCATGCAATGCACGAGCGCTGAAGCCGGTCGGGAATACACGAACCTGCTCTTAGCGCTGTTTGCAAACGCCACTTTCCGAACCCTGACGGTCAGATTGACTGCACAGCCAGTGTCGCGCAATGAAGTCCTGCCCGCCTTCCCTGGCTTCTTCCGAGCGTAGTGTTGGCATTGAAATCGTTTCTGTGGGACGAAGAGTGTTTCATTTAGAGGAGACTACCTGACAAAGAAACTTTGACAACACAGACAGGAGCAGGAAAACTTAGCTTTATTTATCTACGACTTGTCGTGAACGGGTGTGACCCTGCGCCTCGTTGGGCTGTATATAGGGCTTCCTGTCCGCGTACTCTGAGCATGTGTTTCGCGGCCCATATGCTTGGAGTGCAAGATGAAGACCACAAGCGAGGCCGCCGGCTGGAGCTAGTGGGCGACAATCTATACTCTCGTCTATTCGGAGAATCGCACGGGTGTCAAACATCCTGCGACGGCGCCAACGGGTCCTTCTGTCGGCCCGGGTCCGCTCAATTCAAAGGCATGAGAGGATGTGAACATTTTAGTCAGGCGCCAATCAGTTAACAATGACATTTCGCGACAACCGGTGAGATATCAGCTCTTACACTCTAATTAAGAAAAAACAGAGCGCACCATATTTTACAGGGAGTGCGACGCAGGTCGTTGCACTGTTTACATGAAGCGCCAGCGACTACTTCGGCAAAGACCGTGCTCAAGGGCCATGGTGCAACCATGACCTGATGCCAACCTCCCCCCTCCACACATGGGAGTGTAAGGTGTTAACCACTCAGCTGTTACATCTGTACTTTGCTGCTGGCAGATGATTTATAACAAAATTAACAGGCATGTAATGCAGGTCGCGACAACAATGTGTGCATTACCTTGTACAAGACCCATGAATGCTCGCGTCTACCGGGTGACGTTGTCAACACACTCAAAGTGGTCTTTGTCATGTCCTGGAACATCTGCAGCCATTCACTGGCACTCTGCTCAGTCGACGGGCAACGGACGGAAATTGTCTTGCCTGATAACAGTTCCTGTCAAGAAACAAATAATCAGTGGCTTTATTTGTCAGCTAAGGCATGAGGGACATATTCTGGCAATCTGGCATCCCCAGTGAAGGCCTACCTGTCCTTCATGCGGTCAATCTAGGGCCCAAACCTCAATCAGAGGAGCAGCAAGTCACTCCAAAAACCTCCTGCCCTCACAGCATATGTGAAACTGCCTGGATGGATGCAGCAAAGTCTCATTCTCATTGCAGCCTTCAGCCATGACATAAAACACATGACACAGGTTATTCTTCCCTCCGTGGAGGATCCTACCATTTCCATTCTCTTCTTTCATCAAGTTAATAACACTCTCAGTGTAGACATTATCATGAACACTCAATTTGGTTGTGAGGAGGATCAATACATAAACATGCTTCAGTGCCAAACACAGCTGTCACCTAGCCACAAGTGACTACAGTAGATGTGTCAGCATTTTGTACACAAGTCAGAGTTTGAATACTAGGCATCTCAGTTAAGGCCTCAATGGTGGGTGCACAAAACCTGAAAGCAGAAAAAAAAACATTTTTGTCAGCTGTGCACCAATAGCACTGTGAGCTCTGCACATGAGCTTTGCACAGGTATTAATCAAACCTGTCTAACAGATCACTTATGGTTTTATTAGAAAACAAATCAGCACAGACAGAATCAACAAGAAAGTCAGACTATATAACAGGGATGTCATGAAATTGAGCAGACTCCTAGTCTGTTGGCACCTGGCTGGAGTGCTGTCCAAGTGATATGCCTGGCACAACCATTCTGGATGTGTGTGACAACTGACAAGATGGGTCTGGTTCATAATGGCAGGTACAGTCTAGCAAAAGGACTGGAGGCAAAGTAATGGTATGAAATGGAGTTGTAACTTGTATTACTGTGCAGTAGATTTCAGTGCATGTTACAGACTTTGGCAAAGGCTCTGTGAGCCCAAAACTATCCATGCAAACAATTTGGACACAGCAAAATTTGTGTGGCAGCATTCATATTTCCTATAAACAAATGTTGGCTTGGATAAATGGAGCCATGGTCACTGAATTGAGCATGCTGTGAAACACAACAAATGGTGTGGCAGAATGCATGGAGAAAATAAAAATGAAGCTACACCAAAATTGCATAACAAATACATAAATCTAAGACCTGTGAGTGTAAGTATACCCCACATCAGCTTAGAATATGTAGGGTGCACTAACTTCAGACATGTGGAACAAAACAACTTCCCTCCCAGTCAAATTATCGGGTTCATCAGCACCACTCAGTGGTGGTACAACCAACAGTACTAGTTACTTTCTCCACGTCAGGGAATATGTCCAGCCGCTCACACAGGATGAAAAGCTCTCCAGCTGCAGAAGCCACTTCCCGGTATTCATCCTGTAACAAATAGGCATTTAGTAATACAGTTGGGGCTCTTAGACACCTTAACAGGGTGTCCAAATAGGTTTCAAAGAGCTCTTTGCATTTACACTTAGGTCTTGACCACCATTACCATGACTTGCAATTAACAATGCCAGCAACTGACAATAAATAACAACTTGCAAAATGGTGCAAGAAAAGTCTGAAACTGTACAACACAGTATCTTTCAGAAAATCACTGCACACAAGTCTTTGGGACATATCTTTTAACAAATTCATCTCCACTGCATAAATGTTTTTCCACATAATCCTATCATGAACTAGTGTCATAATGATCTAAATATCTCAAAGCATTTGGCTAGTATGTCCCTAATTAAGACCATGAAACAGCATAGGAGAACATAATAATTCAAAAAAAAATGTTAGACTGCAACCAATTTTTTCATCAGCTCATGTACCTTCCTAACCAATTCAGACATATCTTAGGGAAGGAACATAAAAGTCCCTGAACTGTTAGGTCAAAGCTGTATATTGTAATGCTTTGAGCAGGAACAGACAAAATTTGGTAAACTTGCCCATATCCCAAGACATCTATACATCCAAGCAGTAGCTCAGGTGTGACTACATCATGCCTTGGAGCCTTGTTGACACATTCAATGTAGAAGGGGGGGGGGGGCACAGGACACATTCTTCACACATTATCAATGATCTGAGTGCACCCTCCCCAATTTATGCCAGAGACAGTGTAATTTCAGCAAAGCCTATAAAACAGCAGATGACAAAAAATTCAGCCAATCCTTTCAATCCCAAATCATTGGGTGCCACAGAGGAAGTCAATATGCAATGTGTCCCCACATCCCAGCCCAATGCAGTCCTTCTTGCATGTGAACAACAAATGCAATAGACCACTTCATTAAGGTGGTGAATCTGCTAGACATTTGACAGCTGGCACGACAGGCTCATGGCCTTTCAAAAAACCGATGACCAACATAACGACCGGCAATGCACATCACCGGCATGGTGCGCAGACCTGTTACCTTTGAAAGCATTCTTTCTCGCTCAACCTGATCCAGAGCCCTTTCCAGAACAAATCAGAACAATAATTCCGATACATCAAGGCCCTACACGGCCTGGCTTTTTTTTACTTGGGTACCTGTATTGCCGACGGTGGGGAGAGAGCTACGCTGGCTGCAGGGTTCCTGCACTGCCGTGATGGAGAAATGCTGTTAGGTATCAGCCGACGTAGTGACGTCACTGAAAATGGGTTTGCATCGATCGGGGTTTCTTTTGGGCGACGAGCCGAAGGCTACAAGGCATTTGCTGCGATATGATGTCACAGGTATTCGACTGGATATGTGACGTCCCTGGTTGTGAGGCTTTAGGGATCTTTTGGGTGCAATGAATGCCGTAATAAGCATTCACCTGACGATATGTCGTCGCTGGTATTCAATGAAACATCAGGCGCAACAGGCCTTATTCCATCTTTACCTTTCGTACCTGTCTGCTGCAAGCATTTGCGTGCCGAATAAAAGCTTGACCGAATCACCTGAATGTGTGACGTCACTAATCATCACTTGATACGAGTGCACTTAGGCCCCACGGCCCGCGGTGTATCATGCTCCGTGAAATATCACCGGGTATCGTGACGTCACTGATATTCGACTAAATATTGGTCGCAACAGGTCATGCTTCATTTTCACCTTCGTACCTGTCTACTGCAAGCACTGGCGTGATGAATAAAAGCTACCCAAATCACGTGAGTGTGTGACGTCACTGGTCATGCATTTTTATGGATCTTTGGCGGCCAACTGAGGGCCGTAAAGCATAACCTAATGATGTGACGTCACTGGCATTCGACTGTGTGTGATGTCACTTGTGATCAGATTTTACGGCCTCTTTTGGGCCGACGAAAGGTCATACGACATTAACTGAAGATTGTGACGTCACTGGTACCCGAATAAAATTCAGGCGGGACAGGCCATGCTTCATCTTTACCTTTGGTACCTGTCCATTGCAAGCATTTGAATGCTGAAGGAAGGCCCTGCCGAATTACTGAGTGTGTAACGTCGCTAACCATTAATTTATATAGACTGCTTTGAACCCATCGTAAGCCACACCACATCAGCTGACCATATGACGTCACCGGTTTTCGTCTAGATGTCATGCGCAACAGGCCATGCTCTATCTTTTGCCTTTCGTACCTGTTCACTGCAGCATTCGCGTGCTATACTCAAGGTGATGCCGAACCATCTGAGTGCGTGACGTCACTGGTCATGAGTTTATACAGGCTCACTTGGGCAGCCCAACTGCAACAAAGCATCATATCCTGTGAAGCATCGCGGGATGATATGACGTCACTGGTATTCGACTCAACATCAAGCGCAACAGGTCATGTTCCATCTTACCTTTCGTACCTGCTACTGCAAGCATTCGCGTGTTATATCACGTCAATGGTTAAGAGTTCTTACGGGCTCTTTTCAACCCCCCTCTTATGGTATAATGCTTCAGCTGACGATATGATGTCACTGGTGTTCGACTTAACATCAGGCACAACATGTCATGTTCCATCTTTGCCTTTCGCACCTGTTAAAGTATTGGCGAGCCGAATAATGGCTCTGCCGAATCACCTGAGTGCGTCGTCATGAGTTTTTACAGACTGTTGTGGGCCGAGTGAAAGCCATAAGGCATCATCTAACGATATGTCGTCACTAGTAATCCACTTGGTGTGTGACCCCATTGGTCATGAGTTTTCCCGGACCTTTTTGGGCCCACTTAAGGCCAATAGGCATCAAATAACGATATGACGTCACTGGTATTCAATTAAGCATCAGATACAATATGCCATGTTTCATCTTCACCTTCCGCACCTATCTACTGCAAGTATTCGCGCGACATAAAGGCTCTGCCCAATCACCTGAGCGTATGGTGTAACTGGTTATGAGTTTACGCGGGTTTACCCGGGCTGACTGAAGGACATCAAGCATCATCTGGCGATGTGACGTCACTGGTATTCAACTTAACACCAGGCGCAACAGGCCATGTTCGTCTTTACCTTTTGTACCTGTCCATTGTAAGCACTGGCATGCTTAAGGAAGGCTATGTGAACTCTCCTGAGTGTGTAATGTCACTGGTCATGAGTTCTTTACGGACTGCTTTTTGTACCTATAGGGTACAAGACATCAGTTGACGATATGACGTCACTGGTATTTGACCTAATCTCAGGGACAACAGGCCATGTTCCATCTTTACCTTTCGTACCTGGCTACTGCAAGCATTCGCGTGCTATATGAAGGCTTTGCTGATTCACCTGAGCATGTGGTGTAACTGGTCATGAGTTTACGCGGGCTTACTCGGGCTGACTGAAGGACATCAAGCATCACCTGACCTATGACGCCACTGATATTCGGGCTGTGGCCCAGACTTATGACAGCTAAGCGGCCCCTTGATTATTATTTAGCCATTAGGGCATTCCGGACCGTAGCTGCTCAGGGGCGCATCCTGTGATGTCGGGCGGAATAGCTTTGCATATACGTCGGTTTGTGGGCTGGGATCACCTTTGTTTTGTGTTTACGTTTGTTCAAAATTTTATTCGTTGAAACAGCCCGTTGCGTTTGAAGTTGCTACTTAATGGTGCGCACAATAAAATTAGTGTGCTTAACTATGGTGCATCTCCCACCTCTGCTGCGGAATTTCGTAGCCATAGGTGGCCAAGTGACCTCCTACCAACTGATGATCAGTGACGTCACATACTCAGGTGATTCGGCGGAGCCTTCATATAGCACGCGAATGTTTGCAGCAGCCAGGTACGAAAGGCAAATATGGAACATGACCTGTTGCGCCTGATGTTTAGTCGGGCACCAGTAACGCCATGTCGTCAGCTGATGCATTATAACCTATAATGGGTTCAAAAGAGCCCATAAAAACTCGTGACCAGTGACGTCACACACTCAGGAGATTCGACGGAGCCTTCATACAGCACGTCAATACCTTTAATAGACAGGTACGAAAGGTAAAGAAAGTACGTGGCATGTTGGACCTGATGTTAAGTCGAATAACAGTGACGACATATCATCCTGTGATGCTTCACGGGCCTTTGTGGCCTTGGGCGGCCCAAGTGAATCCGTATAAACTCATGACCAGCGACGTCACCCACTCAGATGATTCGTCTGGAGTTCGACTCGAGCGAATCGACGAGCCTTTTTGTAGCGCACGAATACCTGCAGTAGGCAGATGCGAAAGGTAAAGATGAAACATGGCTTATTGCAACTGATGTTAATTCGAATACAAGTGACGCCATAACGTTATCTGATGCCTAATGGCCTGAACTCGGCCAAAAAAGGCCCGTAAAAGCTCATGACCAGTGACGTCACACACTCAGTGGATTACCAGTGACGTCATTTCGTTAGCTGATGTCTTATGGCTTTCGCTCAGTCAAAAATAGTCGTAAAATTCATGACCAGTGACGTCGCACACTCAGGTGACTCGGCAGAGCCACCATTTCACGCACCAATACTTTACAGGTACGAAGGCAAAGATGGAACATGACCTGTTACGCCTCATGTTAAGTCGAACACCATTGACATCACGTCGTCAACTGATGCATTTTTCCCTATAGAGGGTTCCAAGGAGCCAGAAAAAACTCATGACCAGTAACATTACACACCCAGGAGACTCGACAGAGCCTTCATTTAGCACGTCAATACTTGTAATAGACGGGTACGAAGGGTAAAGATAGAACATGGCCTGTCGCGCCTGATGTTAAGTCGGACACCATGACGTCATATCGTCAGCTGATGCATTATAACCGTTTGGGGGTACAAAAGGTCCCGTAAAAAGCTCTTGACCAGTGACGTTTCTTACTCAGGAGACCGGCAGCCTTCATTCAGCACGCCAATACTTCCAAGAGACAGGTACGAAAGGTAAAGATGGAACATGGCCTGTCGCGCCTGGAGTTTAGTCGAATACCAGTGACGTCATATCGTCAGCTGATGCTTGATGCCCTTCGGTCAGCCAGAGTAAACCCGCGTAACTCATAACTAGGTACACCACACGCTCAGGTAATCGGCAGAGCCCCTATGTGTCGCGCGAATACTTGCAGTAGATAGGTGCGAAAGGTACAGACGAAGCATGGCTTAGATAGAGCATGGCCTGTTGCGCATGATGTCTAGTCGAGACCTAGTGACATCATATCGTCAGCTGATGCCTTGTGGCCTATAGTAGGTTCAGAAGAGTATACAAATTAATGGTCAGTGACGTACACACTCAGGTAATTTGGCAGAGCCTTCCGCAATGCTTGC
>NW_023597034.1:8080192-8131058 GCF_011947565.3 Pollicipes pollicipes | reverse complement strand
GCAAACTTCAAGGTTAGCCAAAATAATGGGGGAGGGACAAGAAGTTCCCACCCGCTGCCATTTGTTTCATGCTTAGCCTGGAGCAGCAAACCATACCGATCTCCACTCGGATTTCTTGACACGCCGCATCGACGGCTTTTTGGGGTATGGACACAGGGAAGGGCAAGTTTACACAGTTCTAACACCTCATCGACTCGCTCCATCCGTCAAATTCCCTACAACACGGGAAGACGACAGCGGCTCTATTCCCTCTCTGGACATCACGCTGACACGCCATACAGACAACACGCACAGCGCAGAACCATAAATAAAAGGAAGAAATTCCGGGATGTGACGTCACATTCCGAGATGTGACGGCGTGTGACTGCACTCTCATTCCGCCCAGCCTCGCCTCACAAAGAAAACACTCTCCGGAGCGGACTCCGGCGAGCTATTCGCCTCTCGTCCACGCCGCAAGCAGTCACCCAGCATCAGCCGCGTAACACACAAACAGCACACACACACACACACACACACAACACACACACACATCACACACACACACACACACACACACACACACACACACACACACACACACACAACACACACACACACATCACACACACACACACACACACACACACACACACACACACACACAACACACACACACACACACACACACACACACACACACACACACACACACACACACACACACACACACACACACACACACACACACACACACACAACACACACACACACCACCACACACACACACACACACACACACACACACACACCCACACACAAACACACACACACACACACACACACACACACAACACACACACACACACACACACACACACACCACCACACACACACACACACACACACACCACCACACACACACACACACACACACACACACCACACACCCACACACACAACACACACACACACACACACACACACAACACACACACACCACACACACACAACACACAACACACACACACACACACACACACACACACACCACACACACACACACACACAACACACCACACACACACACACACACACACACACCACACACACACACACACACACACACACACACACCACACCACACACACAAACACACACACACACACACACCCACACACACCACACACACACACACACACACACCACACAACACACACACACAACACACACACACACACACACACACACACACACACACACACACACACACACACACACACACACACACATTTCGCAGCAGCGTCTGCCCGTCAAAACTTATTCTCGACACAGTCCAATCAGGGGACGAAATTCTGATGGACTGACCGATCGTACAGCTGTACGCTCAGTCACATGTACTCAGAGACACAGTTTTCAAGGGAAAACAACGCAGGGGCCAACAAAAAGTGAACCGAACGTAGCCCTTATCTCCCGACGTTTGTAGATGATTAGCTGTGTGGGAATGTGGGACGGGCGATGGCGGGCGCAGGCCTGCCTTGTGAAATAGCACGGACACTGCTAGGCTCATTAAAGTGGTATCTCGTTACCAATGATATCCGTGGCCCAGTTTGGGTGATCAAGCGGAGTGCATGCATTCACTGCACGTCGGACTTTGATAAAATCTGCAGCAACAACGCTGTTCATCAATTCAGCTTCACCATGTGCGTGTCCTGTCACCTGCGTGGGCAGTGCATACGTGGGCAGTGGGTAGTCAGTGGCTTTGATGTTCAAGCTCACCGCGGCTTTGATGTTCATCCTGGTGTACCAGGTTTGTAATGTGCGTGTTACGACCGTGTCGAACGAAACCGTAGAGCGACCACATCTGTACGGGACATTGAACCCTATATGAACAAAAGCATTACCAGGTGGCTGGTTTTGAGCCTAAAGAGCATAGCTTGACGTAGATAATCCCTGCGATATTTTTCAACGCTGCGTTCACCCGACCCACTCGTGATTATGATCTCCGTGTGTGTCGCGTTGTGCTTCATCTCCAGCACCACTTTGGTGCACCATCACCCACAAATGAACAGTCAGCTCAAATCTTGACACATTGGAAAGCTTTACTTGTAAATCGCTGGCTCCGGCTTTGTCCCTGCTTGGGAAATGAGCCCTGAGGCCCATGCCGACACGGAGTCGATTGCGCGTTACTGGTGGTGTCTGACCAAGCTCTAGGCCCTCTTTAACTCGAGGGCCCCGATCATCGCGCTTTGATCATTTTTTGAGAATCCATAACGCTGCTTTGTTATTTCTATATGATTTTTGGTATTTCTTTCAGTCCAAACGTAGGTACAGGTGACTTTTTCAATCTGACGCCTCAACCAGTTCAAAGTTCAATTTTGCCTACACCTGTCCAGAAAGCCATTTACGTTTCAGCCAATGCTTTGGCATGTTGGCGGCATAGCCGTGGAGGTGCTCTCGGCTCCCGCCAACTGGCACTCACCGGATCGATCATCCACTCCTGGAACTAAAACCCAGGTTCCTGCCGCAAGCTAGAACCGGGTGTCCAAACCACCCAAGCTGGCTTTGGGAAGTGGCGTTATGTACATATGTGGGTAACAATTACTCGTGATCAAATATCTACTCATGAACTTAACACGGCTGAAAAACGTTTGGTCACCGCAATGGGGATTAGTGCATTCGTTGTTTCCTTTCAGGCAAAAGCTCAATACACTATATTGATCATATAATTGAATATCAAACGTGAAACGACTATGACATTCCATGCTCACCTCAGTCAGCGACTATCTAAGACGCCCAACGTTCTTGTGTCTATTAAATTTGTACCAATCTGTACCAATATGTACCAATTAATCGTTTCCGCTGTTCGACGGCAGTTCTGCGCGGTACGAGAACAATCAAAAGGGTTAAAGCGCTCACTGGGGTTCCCATGGTCTTGACCATTGGGTCATGAACACTGGCATGCTTGTAACTGGGGCTTATCCGGTAAATGTCACTCAACAAGTGTAGCGCAAGTTGCCCACGAGACTTTTGCAAAGTTCCACCATCCACAAACACCCCAGGTTCATGTGGCTTTTTATTCGCATACCATCATACTACCCATTCAGTGCCAGAAAGTTGACAATCCTATTTTACTTGCCATCCACCAACTTGAAGCGCATGGAAGGCGAGATGCTCGCTCACTTCCCTGCAGCACTGCCTCCAGCTCCGATATGCCCCTTTAGGGTTGCATCTCGCTGAGACGCACCTTCAGGATGCCCCAGAGATTCGCGATAGGGTTCAAGTCAGAGGAGATACCGCCCACATCAGCTCGTCTCGGCACCACGGAAGGGTCGCCTGGCGCCACTCCTGGGCTCTCTGTGCCGTGTGAGCGGGCTGTCCCAGCACCACGAAAGGGTCGCCTGGCGCCACTCCTGAACTCTCTGTGCCGTGTGAGCGGGCTGTCCCAGCACCACGAAAGGGTCGCCTGGTGCCACTCCTGAACTCTCTGTGCCGTGTGAGCGGGCTGTCCCAGCACCACGAAAGGGTCACCTGGCGCCACTCCTGGGCTCTCTGTGCCGTGTGAGCGGGCTGTCCCAGCACCACGTAAGGGTCGCCTAGCGCCACTCCTGGGCCTCTGTGTCGCGAGAGCGGACCTGCTGCCTTGCTGAATGTGGCGGCCGACATGCCGTGTACCATCTTCCAGTAATTTGCGGGGTCCGCGCTTGCCGTTTGCTCAGTAGTGTCTTTAAGATACTTATCAAGAACTTCCTTGACATAGTAGGCTGTTTTTATCATCATCTCGCTTTTGGGACATCTCGTTTTCTTGCGGCACCACACCCATTTCCGCAAGTTTCAGCCCTCATTTGCCCCAGACCATCACCTTTCGGGGTCTCTTTTCTCAAGACAACGCGGTACGGGATATTCGAGGGATTTTTGGTTGCTTACGGCACCTGGACGTAAGAGGCATTGAAGCTACAGGACCGAATGTGCAGGCGAGGGTAAGAAAGAACCTACGAAACCCTCTATACACAAAATCACATGAAGGCTTTGCGCTAACGAAAGCGTAAGTCGGGTCTACGTGGGCGAGGGCGGGAGACCATTCAGCTAGGGGTTCAATGGACATCATCGACACCCACTTACGTCGGTTTGACACGCCTTCGGGAGAGCATTGCCTCGTCCTCTCTTAGCGCTTGGGGTTCATGCTGACGCACCAAATCCTGAAGATGGTAAGGTTTATCGGATCGAGCTTCCTTCAGTCCACCCAGACTGTGTCGAGACAACGCAAAAGTGAAAACAGCTCTGACGACAGTGGCTAGTTCAAACGGGGGTTCCTGAGCCGGCGAGGTGTTCCGAGTCAGCCCGATGGAGCATTTGCTTAACTCATTGCTTAACGGGGACCTTTGCTTAATGATTTGCTTAACGTGCGTGCGTGCGTGCGTGCGTGCGTGCGTGCGTGTGTGTGTGTGTGTGTGTGTGTGTGTGTGTGTGTGTGTGTGTGTGTGTGTGTGTGTGTGTGTGTGTGTGTGTGTGTGTGTGTGTGTGTGTGTGTGTGTGTGTGTATGTGTGTGTGTGAGCCACTCGGTGTTTAAATGGAATTCGACAAGAGCGGTTTACCCACACCCACACCCCCAAAAAAGAAGGTTTAGATCCGCCCTGTCCATTTCCAATACCACATATCAGCACCAAATCGCGGTGATGTAAATAGTGCTCCGTTTCTGCTATCAGTATAAAAATCGTATGGTGGAAAAAATCTACCGAGAGTGTTAGCTGACACAGGACGCCGCGCAGCTGATGGAGGCTGCAACGCCGGGCGTCGGCTTTTTCCTAAAACTTCCGAGCGTTTATGTGCTAAGCGATACTACGTTATTTTCTTTTTGATGAGCGAATCTTGCTGTCTGAGTGGCTGAAGTTTGAACCGTTGCTGACGAGCGTTGGCTTACCGTGTTAATAAAGAATATTGACCCCACTCCGACTTACACGTCACGAGGCTCTCAATATAGCTGTAGAACCCAGAACAAACTTTGACAAAGCCTCTGAGCTCTGCTGGCTTAGAAAATCGCTTTTAAGCATTCTAAAATAAACACCAACGCCCACCCCCTTCATTTTATCGGCATCTAAATGCAAACGGAAATGCATCTCTTGGTACGTTGCCTGATTTCTGCTCCATTTAAAAGTAACGACAATGCATCTAAAAGTAGGAAATTGTGTTCCTCCGAAATTAAGTGGGCCAAATCCGGTTTTTTATGGTGTGTGTGTGAAGTGGGGGGGGGGGGGGAGGCTTTCATCATCAGAGGTCCTTACCAACTGTGTGATGGCCCCTCCCCTTCCCCCCACCCCTTATCAACGCCCAAAGGTTGTGCCTCTGGTCGTCCCAGTTCGCAGTAGAGTTCCAATATTACCTAACTTGAAAGAAACAATGGGCAATATTTAAAGATCACCTTGAATCAACTTCCTTCGAAACGACTCGTTAAGTTATTAAGTGTTTTTGCTGATATCACTGTCATTTTATTGTGGAGCTGGCGGGCTAGCTTCAGTCACAAAATGAATGCTGAATGATTACTCCATCATGAGCGTTGGACGATAACTATCGTGCATAGTGTAAACGCCCTAAAAAAAAACTACGAGCCGCTGCCAACTATCCTGCCTTGCGCCTGGCCTCAAGGCGATATACATCGGGCGGAACCGTCTCGATAGCACACTTCCCAGCAAAGATCCCCATGTGACGTCACTGGGGGGGGGGGGGGGGCACCCTTAACGCTTGGACGGCCGCACGCGTGGTAACGGGCAAGAGAGATTGCATGTATTACAACACGCTTGGTCTGTGGAATGACTTGAAAGATCAAACTAACTATGACTGAATGAAAAGCTCTTGCACTTAAGCCTAATTTTGAAGGAAATTCAAGAGCTGAGGTGGTAATAAAGGACTCAGGAAACAAGCTATTCCAGAACGGTTCGTCGCATTTTACGCCAAAGCAGCGCTCGACGTAATGGCTTTTATTACTCCGGAAATACCAGATGGACTGAAAACTGCATCCCCCGGTTGACAGTTCATTTTGCGCATCACAAGTGCCACCCCCCACCCCCCGAGAACATACCCCAAGCCAATCCACGGCGCCTCTGCCCGCCAGCTGGCATTTGGATTGGACCTCGGTTTGGCAGATAGAACTCGCTAGAACACAATGGTCGTATCGATGTAGCCTATGGTGGTGTACCGGAGCGGGCGCGGGCGTATCTCCCATCTCCCTGGCTGAGAAATCTTTGAAGAGCGGTTGGGTATAGCAACGCAGGGAGTTTGTACGGCTACTAGACCCCAAGTTCCTTGATCGGGGTCCCTGACCCGGACCTGGCCGGGCACATTCGTGCGGCTCCATCTAACGGGAACAGTCAGGTCAATGCACACTGGGGCCTCGTCATTCACCAGAGCTAGACCCTGACGACAGCTGGTTTCATGATGCGAATAGTACCGCTGGTTTATTCCACCTTTGCCCGGCAAATACTGGATAGAACTCGCTTAATCCTAAAACCAAATGCAGTCTAATAGTCCATCACAATCCACGCTTATCAACTTTTGGCTATTCATATTGAATGCATCAGATGTATTAACAACGATATTTTTCGTTTGACAACAGCCTTCAGCTATACGACTGCCGACTGTGCAAAGTCATCTCGTTAACGCAGAAGCACGATCAGATGCAATCCAGCGAGTCCATGGTCTCCTCCGCCGGCTGCAGCACCCCGAGCGCCGCATAGATGATGCCAGCATCCAGCTGGGACTTGGAAGCCACGCATTCGCCTTCATAGCCTGCTGTTTGTAGACAGGGCACGTTCATGATATGCTGGGCGAATGCGCAGGTTTTCCGGCTGATGGAACGTGGTGCAACAGCATTGGCCACATCCAATCCTCATCGACCCTTGGCTAGTCGATGCTGCCTGCGCTGCCAAGTTGGGTGACTGAGTTGCTGCTGGCTGAAGATGCCCTCGGTCTGAACGTGCTGCAGATTCCGAGTATTCCGCACAAGCTGACACACCTGACGCAGTGGACGAGCGATCACCGAGGCCTGTTGCGACGGTTAGTTCGGTGCTGTGCATGCGACTTCATTTGTCGAAAATCAGACGGGCTTGCTCGCGTCCCGGTGATAGATGCAAGCCTGATGATGACAAAGGCTCCAACAGTGAAAACGCACAGCGCGGAATGCCTGGCTGTTAAAGACCCGAACAGTATATGCAGCTTTTTCCAACCACCACATTTGTTATTTATTAAATGCCCAGCACATGCACCAGAGGCGTAGCCAAGCCCTTCCCTTTCAATACGGACTCATCCGGCCAAACTATTTTAGAACCGAACTGGCTTAGATTGAGTCCAAGTGTTCAATCACTGGTATGAACAACTTTGAATAAAGCTATGAAAGTACCCCGATTCGTTGGGTGTTAAAATGCAGCTTGCAGAGTGCTGACATGTGGTTCTGAGTGAAACTTTAAGAACATCCAGACCTACTGAGCTGACACGAAATGACGATAAGTGGAAGCTGAAGATACTTTGTGCTGTTGCCCCCATCAACGTAAAAGGCCCTCTGGCATTTGGGCTCCCGTCACTATCCCTGCTCAGCAAGTGTTGCCCTGGCCGTCTCGGGGCCCCTTGTCGACACCAGACCCTTTTTTGGCACTGTAGGCCCATGACAGACGCCCTCATTATTTCAGGGATCCAAGACGCCCTCATTATTTCAGGGATCCCGGCCAATGCAAATCGTGGTCCGGGGCTTGCCCGCGCATCGATAATGGACAATCAGAGCTCAGAACAACTTGGAGCCGATTGTTCCGTGCTTGTGGTCTCTGGTGGATAAAGAGGCCCGAACTGTCCCACGGATCCCCAATCGATGCAGAGGCCCTCTGCCTGGCCTTGGCGGTCACGTCCCGACAGGCGGGGGTGTCCTTATTGTGACCTACGGCGTTCAGGTCCTTTGTTCATGCCCTGGCCCTTTCTTCATACCCTCAGGCCCTTTGTTCATGCCCTTTATGCCCTCTGGCCGCTTCAGCCTTACAATCGGGCCTCTGATCTCTGTCTCAAGGGGCCATTTGGCCCTTCTTTGGGCCTACTCAAGCAAAGCCCGTGACGGGCTGGGGACCACTTGCCGACAGATGGACCCCTGTTGGGCATCGTGGACCTACGACCGACACAGGGGCCCAATCAGTCTCAGTGACCCAGACCAATCGTGAGACCCGGCCTCACCTTTGCTTGGAAATAGGATACCAGAGATCAGACTGACACGGAGCCAACCGTTCAATGTTAGTGATCTCCGACTAGCATAGACGCCTGCAGTGTATCAGGGATTCCTCAATTGGTATAAGAGGCTCTTTGTCTGATATTACCGGCCATAGCTCTACGGGCCGTGATCTTTTGTGTAACTTACAGCAAGCTATTCGGCCCATATGTCCTCCAAACAAGTTCTTGATCGTCGGTCTCGGGGAGCCCTGGGCCCGTCTTCGCGCCTCTTTGAACACTGCCCCCGGTTGACTCGGGACCCCTTGCCAATACAGGACCCTCTGGTAGGCACTGTGGGCCCCTGATAGATGCAGGGGCCCGACCAGTGTGAATCGCTGGCCCCAGCTTGGTCGCTACTCTGAAAGTGGGCTCTCAGGCCCACGCCAACATTGAGCCGACCGTACGGTACTGCTGGTGCCAGACCGTGATATAGGCCCTCATCGACTCAGGGTTTCCTGAACGGCGCACCACACGCCCTGAGTTTTCAAATATTAATGTTCCGCTCCTTCCTAAATGTAAACCTCAAACCGAAAGCCAGCGCATCAGTGGTTCTTCTCGCGGGCAGCGGATTAGAGGTGTAAACATTTTTACCCCCAGCGGTGCACCGTTCACGTGCCGTTCCGCGGTCGACTTGGTGCGGACGCTTGGTACAGTAGACGGATACCGTCCGTCGTGCATGGCGCGGGCCTCGGCTGGAAGTGGCGCCGAGGGTCAGCTAATTCGGAGATTTCTCGCTAGATGGCAGGTGGCGGCCGTGATGTCTCGGGAAGCCGAGGCCGGCCACCGAGCGATGGAAAGAGCCCCGAATCAGGCGTTTCAGGTGCCATAGCGGGGTGGTGCGCATGCGCAATGGAAAGGCATGTTTCAGTCCGGCGCAAACCTTGTGTAAGCCGTGCATCTCGTCCGCTCGAGACACCCTGCACTGTGGCCACTCTAGGGTAGGTTCCTGGGGACGGGCCAGAGGGTGCGACTCCGCGGCCTTTACGGGGGGCTCCTTCATGTGTTTGTAAATGACTGTACTCATGCTTAATACTATCTTCTCTTACTACCGCCCATTCAGCTCTCCGCCGTCCTTGCGGCTGTTTGATAGCGTCACGCCGTCACCCATGGCAACCGATGGAATTGTCGGCAAAAACTGCCTAAAAGTGCTGCAATCCGCCATAGAGATTCACTTATTCACTGCAAAGTCCAAATACAGCAGTACGCATCTACTAACGATAAAAAGCACCAAAAATTATGAAAGTAGAATGAAAATGCACACAAAAACAAAAAATTACTTTTATAGAAAGGGGGGTGTCAAAAGACGATGAAAGTGTACCCCCGTTGACGTCAATCCGCTGAATCATGGAAACACGCGTTGAGGCATTGGGATGACAACGGCCTGGTCCAAATCACCCGACAATAATTTACGATCGTGGCGGGAATGCTATATCCACCACCTGACGCGACTTGGATCTCATACTACACACTGTACGCCTACCCACGAAGCCGCCAGCACGTAACACTCGCACGTAGTGCGAGAGGAAATGACGCCGGAAAGCGATGGCACTCCACCGGACAAGTAAAATCAACGCTCTTGGACAACCAAAATCACGGCCGGGGTGAGCCACTGCACAGACCCTACGCGGGTCGCACCGGCGATAGATCCGTAACTTTGATAGCCGCGGGTATCTAGTGCCTAGATCCTGACATGACACGCCTAACATGGGCTTGGACTCTAATATATGCGACCATGCGGTACCTCCAAGAGCAAATGTCATGTTATCTGAATGCTAAAAAGTGCGAAACAAGGCTGCATTGTCGCCATTGCCGTATCCAACTCGGGTTCCCCCTGTTCACAAGCGACGCTCTAAGCATCTAGACTGTGCATGTAGCTGGAGTCAGTCCGAAGAGCTGAACAGTCAACAAGTTATAAGAAATAACGTTTACTCACGCTTAGCATTGAGATCAAGATAATCATGGGTTTATTATGCCCTAATTTGAAACTTCGACGTAATTCTGACTTGAAGTACCCATCTGACAAGAAAAAAAAACGCCCCGATAGGAAGCACCATCGTGGCCAACGATCAGGAGCAGCGCAGGCACGTGTCTGCAATCGTTCGCCATCCCGGCAGGGCGTCACACCTGCGCAAAACACACCAGTAGCGCAGACAACTCAGACATTCAAGAGTCTGTGCGAGTCATGTGGGAACTCCCGGACATCGGTGGCCACTCCAGTGACCGCGCGGGTCGACTTCCTGAGCTAATGAGTGGGCAAGGACATCCGGAAACACGGACAAAGACATCACGAGAAAACAAGCACCACTTAGGGCACCACTCACACAAGGTACGACCGAAGGAACGGAGGCTGGTCAGCCCCGTAGATACGGCGAGTCGCCAGGCCAGCTGCCCCGCGTCTTTATCGTCGGCGGCTGCCAAGTGCACCGTCGGCTGCCTGAGAATAGCCTAGCTTGAGTTCGCTGCCGCAGCGCCAATCGCGAAATTCACCGGCACTTGTCACTGGCTGCCGCTGGTGCGGGTGCCAGGCCGCGGCCACGGCGACACAAGTACCGACACCGCAATATTGGGCGCTCGTTGGCACAATGACGCGCGGTATCACAATCTGCAACCACTCGCCGCCGGTCCCCGTCGTCACGACCTAGCGTCGAAGCGGCCGGCCCGAGGCGGCGCACGCTGAGGCGGCGGGGCGCGGGCGCCCGGCACCCGTCTGCGGCACCGCAGTCCTTCTCCGCGGTTCCGGCCGCCTCGCCTGGCCGGCGCGCCGCCGACGCTCTCAGTCCCGCAGAGTCGTCAGGCGGATGGGAGCCGCTGCCGCGCGCTGCATGCCGATGCGGGCGGCGCCCCTGCCGCGGCCCCGAGCAGAGCCGCGCAGCAGCGACACCTGGCGAGCTGGGGTCAACGACCTCCAGCGGCGCAAGAACGACTCGACGCCACTCGCCCACACATGCCAGTGAGGGTCCGTCCTGACACGCTGCACCAAGCACCGGGTAAAGCCGTCCAGTTGGCGCTGCACGCTGGCAGCTGCCTCCGCTTGTTCTGACGACGTGGACGACCGGCACCCCGTGGCGTCGTCGCACGAGTCCAGGTCAGCAGAGTCGTCGGTCTCTGGGCACCACGCGCCGTCGGGCCGTCCAACGGCGTCCGTAGGCGGCCCCGCGTCCGAAGGGCCACAGTCAACAGACGCTCCGACAGCCAGCGGCTCCAGCCATCCGCCCGACCAGTCCATGCGATCTGTGGAAATCAATGAGCGACCTCCGAGACGCTGGATGACCCCCGACAGCAATGGTCGCGTGCGGCAGACGGTTGTTCATGACGACGCGAACAGATGTGGCGAAGAGGCGTATTGATGAGACACGCTTAGAGCCAATATCCCAGAACTACTGCCCCCGTTTTTTTGTGGTTGGATCTAATAAAAAAACTACCCGGTTTAAACTGGACACACAGATGCTCTCATATGGTTATTTCAGGTGACCTGCATCAAACGAAAACGGGTAGAAATGCACCACCGTAAGGACTGCATAACTGCCCGCACACGACATGCCTTTGGGGCATAACAGATCTGTTTTATTCATCTCATTTACGTTTGCGACTCACAGTGCAGCCCATAAGCATGCGCCCATGATTTGGCGGAGGAACTGTTGGCTTCTGACCGTGTTGGTGTCGGCGCCCAGAGACGTACCAACCCTTAAACTTCTACCCATGCCTGACTTATCTAACTCTGATGATGTTCGGGCCCGAGCGCACCAGTCCTTGACCTTGAGTGGTTCTTGACTAGCACAGAGTCACGAACCAATACAATGCAATACATTATATAGTGGAGTCTCTAACCAAGAGCTGTTGTTTGAAGAGCAGTGTCGGTCACCACGTCTTCCAGCTGGAACTCCAGGTTTGTGCTCGATGGCGAAATTTGCTTCTTGTAGAACACTTTCCTGTACAGCCTGAAAGCACAATGAAGGAGTAATTAGAGGAATAAGGCTGATTTTTGCCACTATGACTGAACCAGGGGTGTAGTGAGACAAGGCCTGTCTTACATCGCTTTGTTACTGTTAGGCAAGCATAAGAAATAAGATCATAGAATTTACCATCACTTTAGATATGTTTGATATATATATATATATATATATATATATATATATACATATATCTATATCTATATCTATATCTACATGTGAACATATACATATATGACAAACGCATCTATTTATACAAATACACCTATATACAGACAGATGGATTGGGTGGGGGATTATCGCAGCACCTAATGTTCATAACCCCTAATGTATCACAACGCCTAATGTTTGAAACACCTAATGTATCACAATGCCTAATGTTCATAACTTCTAATATACCATAACCCCTAATGTATCATAACCCCTAATGTTCGTAACTCCTAACGTATCACAAGGCCTAATGTTCATAACCTCTAATATATCATAACCCCTAATGTGTCACTACACCTAATGTATCATTGGGCCTAGTGTATCAAATCACCTAATGTTCCACAACTCCTAATGTATTGCAACTCCTAATATGTCACAGCACCTAATGCACCTATCGGAATGCCTAGTGTATCATAACCACTAATGTTTCATACCCCTAACGTATCATAACGCCTAATGTTCATAACCTCTAATATATCGCAACTCCTAATGTATCATAACACCTAATGTGTCAAAACACCTAGTGTATCATAACCCCTAACGTATCGTAACCCCTAATATCAGCTGACGACGCTGGCGAGGGCTGGCGATTTTCAACCCTTTCGACCGCATCTGAACTTCCACTGAAGCCTACCAGATTATGCGGGCGTTTGTGGCGCATACAGTACTGGAAGACGAGGCAAGCTGGGCGATGTTCTCAAACTCAATTCTCTCAAACTCATTCTTGATTCTTGTCACACTCATTTTTGTGCTTTCCGAGCCGATGGGCTCTGAGAAGTGTAATGGAGTAACAGAATATCAGTAGGGATTGATGAAAAAATCAGTTCTCAGTGCTCATTGCTTGAAGCTCACAAGGAGATGAAGAGGGTGACATGAAAGTAAGGTAGCTGGAATGCAGGGAGCTGGTTAACCAGTATTTGAACCTGAGTGACGCTTGTCACGGTTCTTGCACGGATGAATGATCAGTATTTGAACCTCAGTCATGCTTGTCACAGTTCTCGCACGGATGGATGATCAGTATTTGAACCTCAGTCATGCTTGTCACAGTTCTCGCATGGCTGAAATCTGTTCTCAGCGCTCCTTGTTTGAAGCTCATAAAGGGTGGAGGGCTAGAGCCAGCAAGCTGAAATAAAACCACCCTCCAGAACATAACATTTGATATGGCAGGTCTCACTTGCATGGTCAACATACCAGCCTCACTGCATAATCACAGCGGGATACAAGTGTCTCAAACATTACGCGTTAAGATACAGAAGTGGTTGCGAGCAATAGGCGTTGCCATAATCCCCCCCCCCCCCCCCTAGCTTCATATGAACTGGAAATTGGGGAGCCATCCCTTCGGATGAAAGTAATTTAAGTTTACCAGAAGGCTTTCTTTAGATTCGAACGTCCTGGAAGCAAATTCATGTGGCCGGAACCCGGGGAAAAATCAGGTCTCGGGGGCACATCACCTCAACGTTTTCGGCTCATACCCTAACTGATTTTCGGAGCTGACATCCCCAACGTCTTACACGGCTAAGTCTCACCCGCCTCGTACAATGCGGGAACTGTTCCATCGTGACTGCGGTGGCTCCGGAATACTAGCAGGTGGTTCGGTAGACTTAAGTAGACTGCACATCGTCCAGCTGTGCGGGTCAGAATCGTGTGCGACAAACCCACCGCAGTCAGCTGATTTAGGAATTACGAACATTAGGGGTTATGATACACTAGGTCTTATGACACATTAGGTGTTATGACGTATTAGGAGTCGTGTTAGATTAGAGGTTACGATCGTCAGGAATTACGGTACGTTGGGTCTTACGACACCTTGGGTGTTATGATACACTAGGTGTTATGATGCATTAGGGAATATGATATATTAGGAGTTGTGTTACGTTAGAGGCTACGAGCATTAGGGATTACGATACCTTAGGCCTCATGACACACTGGGAGTTACGATGCATTAGGAGTTCCGATACATTAGGCGTTGTGACATATTAGGAGTTGCGATACTTTAGGGGTTATGACACATTAGGTGCCACGTGCATTAGGCGTTATGAAGCACTAGCGGTTTTGATACATTAGGCGTTGCGACACTTTAGTGGTTACAAACATTAGGGCTTTCGATACCGACCCGATAGATTGATTGATAGCGAGCTAGATAGATGGATAGATGGGCAGATATATGGATAGATAGAAAGATAGACATAGATAAATTGCATTCTGTAACACTTTAGCCATCTTCTCATGTGATGACATTTTGTGCCATCAGCTGCCCTAGCTCAAGGAAGTTTTGCTTTCTAAATAACATCATATGGGCAACGCATTTCCGTTTGCATCTATCATTGGTGTCGATCACAGGACTTACTCATAGACGAACTGAATGTCGGGCAGTACGGCGCGGTCTGCCGAAACGATCGCGAAGTTGTCCCCGTGCTCCGCCTGCAGCTCCGCCTTCAGAGTGTGCAGGGCTGACGCCGGCGTGTGGTGCTGCTCGAACAGAGCTATGAGCCTGGCCCTCGCCGGCTCTCCGACACGGCGAAACTTGAGTACGGCTGCCGACTCCTTGGGGTGATTATGCTGCACACCGTTTGACTGCACCTTGAGGGCGTACCCGGCGTCCGGCTTCTTGGACCTGAATCATACAAAGGTCGTTGAAGTCATGTGTGAAAATGCTCCACCATAGTCACTTTTGGTGCACTAATAGCAGTCCCTCGACGATCAAAATTACACTTCAGACGACAGAAAAGCAAATCACCACAGTGGCAAATGACGCAAACAAAACGGATGTGAACCATCGCATCATATCACGGATTAGATCACTGACAGACGTCGGGAAGTTTCGCCAAGGTCCTGACGCCGAGCGCGGTATCATGCAATGCACGAGCGCTGAAGCCGGTCGGAAATACACGAACCTGCTCTTAGCGCTGTTTGCAAACGCCACTTTCCGAACCCTGACCGTCAGGTTGACCGCACAGCCAGTGTCACGCAATGAAGTCCTGCCCGCCTTCCCTGGCTTCTTCCGAGCGTAGTGTTGGCATTGAAATCGTTTCTGTGGGACGAAGAGTGTTTTATTTAGAGGAGACTATCTGACAAAGAAACTCTGACAGCACAGGCAGGGGCAGGAAAACTTAGCCTTATTTATCTACGACTTGTCGTGAACGGGTGTGACCCTGCGCCTCGTTGGGCTGTAAATAGGGCTTCCTGTCCGCGTACTCTGAGCATGTTTCGCGGCCCATATGCTTGGAGTGCAAGATGAAGACCACAAGCGAGGCCGCCGGCTGGAGCTAGTGGGCGACAATCTATACTCTCGTCTATTCGGAGAATCGCACGGGTGTCAAACATCCTGCGACGGCGCCAACGAGTCCTTCTGTCGGCCCGGGTCCGCTCAATTCAAAGGCATGAGAGGATGTGAACATTTTAGTCAGGCGCCAATCAGTTAACAATGACATTTCGCGACAACTGGTGAGATATCAGCTCTTACACTCTAATTAAGAAAAAACAGAGTGCACCATATTTTACAGGGAGTGCGACGCAGGTCGTTGCACTGTTTACATGAAGCGCCAGCGACTACTTCGGCAAAGACCGTGCTCAAGGGCCATGGTGCAACCATGACCTGATGCCAACCTCCCCCCTCCACACATGGGAGTGTAAGGTGTTAACCACTCAGCTGTTACATCTGTACTTTGCTGCTGGCAGATGATTTATAACAAAATTAACAGGCATGTAATGCAGGTCGCGACAACAATGTGTGCATTACCTTGTACAAGACCCATGAATGCTCGCGTCTACCGGGTGACGTTGTCAACACACTCAAAGTGGTCTTTGTCATGTCCTGGAACATCTGCAGCCATTCACTGGCACTCTGCTCAGTCGACGGGCAACGGACGGAAATTGTCTTGCCTGATAACAGTTCCTGTCAAGAAACAAATAATCAGTGGCTTTATTTGTCAGCTAAGGCATGAGGGACATATTCTGGCAATCTGGCATCCCCAGTGAAGGCCTACCTGTCCTTCATGCGGTCAATCTAGGGCCCAAACCTCGATCAGAGGAGCAGTAAGTCACTCCAAAAACCTCCTGCCTTCACAGCATATGTGAAACTGCCTGGATGGATGCAGCAAAGTCTCATTCTCATTACAGCCTTCAGCCATGACATAAAACACATGACACAGGTTGTTCTTCCCTCCATGGAGGATCCTACCATTTCCATTCTCTTCTTTCATCAAGTTAATAACACTCTCAGTGTAGACATTATCATGAACACTCAATTTGGTTGTGAGGGGGATCAATACATAAACATGCTTCAGTGCCAAACACAGCTGTCACCTAGCCACAAGTGACTACAGTAGATGTGTCACCATTTTGTACACAAGTCAGAGTTTGAATACTAGGCATCTCAGTTAAGGCCTCAATGGTGGGTGCACAAAACCTGAAAGCAGAAAAAAAACATTCTTGTCAGCTGTGCACCAATAGCACTGTGGGCTCTGCACATGAGCTTTGCACAGGTATTAATCAAACCTGTCTAACAGTTCACTTACAGTTTTATTAGAAAACAAATCAGCACAGACAGAATCAACAAGAAAGTCAGACTATATAACAGGGATGTCATGAAATTGAGCAGACTCCCAGTCTGTTGGCACCTGACCGGAGTGCTGTCCAAGTGATATGCCTGGCACAACCATTCTGGATGTGTGACAACCGACAAGATGGGTCTGGATCATAATGGCAGGTTCAGTCTAGCAAAAGGACTGGAGACAAAGTAATGGTATGACATGGAGTTGCAACTCGTATTACTGTGCAGTAGATTTCGGTGCATGTTACAGACTTTGGCAGAGGCTCTGCGAGCCCAAAACTATCCATGCAAACACTTTGGACACAGCAAAATTTGTGTGGCAGCATTCATATTTCCTATAAACAAATGTTGGCTTGGATAAATGGAGCTATGGTCACTGAATTGAGCATGCTGTGAAACACAACAAATGGTCTGGCAGAATGCATGGAGAAAATAAAAATGAAGCTACACCAAAATTGCATAACAAATACATAAATCTAAGACCTGTGAAAGTATACCCCAGGCCAGCCTAGAATATGTAGGGTGCACTAACTTCAGACATGTGGAACAAAACAACTTCCCTCCCAGTCAAATTATGGGGTTCATCAGCACCACTCAGTGGTGGTACAACAAACAGCACTAGTTACTTTCTCAACGTCGGGGAATATGTCCAGCCGCTCACACAGGATGAAAAGCTCTCCAGCTGCAGAAGCCACTTCATGGTATTCATCCTGCAACAAATAGGCATTTAGTAATACAGTTGGGGCTCTTAGACACCTTAACAGGGTGTTCACATATGTTTCAAAGAGCTCTTTGCATTTACACTAATGTCTTGACCACCATTACCATGACTTGTAATTAACAATGCCAGCAACTGACAATAAATAACAACTTGCAAAATGGTGCAAGAAAAGTTTGAAACTGTACAACACAGTATCTTTCAGAAAATCACTGCACACAAGTCTTTGGGACATATCTTTCAACAAATTCATCTCAAATGCATAAATGTTTTTCCACATAATCCCATCATGAATTACTGTCATAATGATCTAAATATCTCAAAATATTTGGCTAGTATGTCCCTAATTAAGACCATGAAACAGCATAGAACATAATAATTCAAAAAAATGCTAGTTAGACTCCAACCAATTTTTTCATCAGCTCATATACCTTCCTAACCAATTCAGACATATTTTGGGGAAGGAACATAAAAGCCCTTGAACTGTTAGGTCAAAGCTGTATATTGTAATGCTTTGAGCAGGAACAGACAAAATTTGGTAAACTTGCCCATATCCCAAGACATCTATACATCCAGGCAGTAGCTCAGGTGTGACTACATCATGCCTTGGAGCCTTGTTGACACATTCAATGTAGAAGGGGGGGGGGGGGGCACAGGACACATTCTTCACACATTATCAATGACCTCAGTGCACCCTCCCCAATTTATGCCAGAGACAGTGTAATTTCAGCAAAGCCTATAAAACAGCAGATGACAAAAAATTCAGCCAATCCTTTCAATCCCAAGTCATTGGGTGCCACAGAGAAAGTCAATATGCAATGTGTCCCCACATCCCAGCCCAATGCAGTCCTCGCACGTGAACAACAAATGCAATAGGTCACTTCATTAAGGTGGTGAATCTGCTAGACATTTGACAACTGGCACGACAGGCTCATGGCCTTTCAAAAAACCGATGACCAACATAACGGCCGGCAATGCACATCACCGGCATGGTGCGCAGACCTGTTACCTTTGAAAGCATTCTTTCTCGCTCAACCTGATCCAGAGCCCTTTCCAGAACAAATCAGAACAATGATTCGGATACATCAAGGCCCTTCACGGCCTTGCCAACAACCACCAACCCCTTAAAGACCAATGCCCCCTGCACGGGCAATCTATAGTAGCCTTGCGGGCAATCTCTAGTGCCCAAACGCATCAAATCAGCTGTTGCATGAGCCGCAACCAGGGCAATGGAACACCAGTCACAACCGGCCACAACCAAGGATCATGCAGTCCTCGAGAATATTTAGTATAAATTCTTACGAAAAGGGGAACCGTGCTTAGAACCGATTCGTACTTGGAGCTCCGGGGTATAGTACGACACGCAAGTTTTCCGAAACGGTTCCTCCGATCGCCTTGAAATCTTCACTAATCGATTCCGTACAATGAGTTGATTCATGGAGAAGCAATATTGAGGTCTGACCTGACGTCAAACACCCCGAAAACGCGAAGGGAAAATTTTACATGCAGACGCAGACAACTCATCTCGGAGCCCACTGGACCGATTGCTGTGAAATCTTCACCATCGGATGCCCCGCACCTGATACCTTCTTACAATTCCGCATTTGGTAACCCCAGGTCAGGTCAAAATTTGTCAACTTTCACAAAGTTCAAAGTTATTGCTTGCTGGCAGCTCATAGCTCAGAACCTACAGAACCGAGCATTGCTAAACCTTTGCCATTGGATGCCCGATACCTGGTTCCCTCTTGCAGTTCCAATTTTGCGAACTTTGGGTTAGGTCAAAAGACGTCCACTTCACGAAGTCCAAAATTATTGCTTGGAACAAATAGTATATAGTAAATATCTAAAAGAGAATTAGGGTAGATGGCGTACTGAATGGTACGTTCGGCAGCTATCGGCGTGGTAGATTCTGAGATATAAGTGGTCTGCAGGCAAGAATTTTGTACTTTGCGTTTGACGTGGCCTAAGGTCCTCAACTTTGGAACCGTAAGATGGAATCAGGTATTGGGCATTCAATGGTGAAGGTTTCACAGTGATCGGTCCAGTAAGCTCTGAGATCTGAGTTGTCTGCATTGCATGTAGAATTTTCCCTTCACGTTTTCGGGGTGTTTGACCTCAGGTCAGGCCTTGATATTGCTTCTCCATGATTCACCTCATGACGCGGAATCTATCGGCGAAGGTTTAACGACGATCGGATGAGCTGTTTCGGAAAACTTGCGTGTCTGCGTCACATGCCGGTTTTTAGACCCTGCCCGGACGAGTATGGTATTGATTCAAGCGTTTCCACGCTTGCTTCGCTGCGCTAACGAGGAGCCATCGAAAATTGGGGGCGTTCGTAAGGTCCAGGGACGTGACGTCCAGAGTCGCAGACTTCAGAGTCCTGAAGTCCAGTGTTGAAAACGTCCAGTATCCATGGCAACCAGGCTAGTTTGGAATCCTGCCGCTAGATAACACTACAGAAACATCTTTGAGTCCTGCCGCTATTTCCCTCTTTTATCAACAGATGGCACAGTCAACCTGGCATTCCACTGGTGATCACGTGATGCGTACAGTGAGACATGGTTACTATATATCACCTAGACGCCTGGCGGCCGTGTCCGGCCTGGGTACGGTCGCGCCCCGGTGCTCACCGGCGGACTAGGCGCACACGCGCCGGGCGGCGGTGCAACCGGAGACATAGCGGGCGGCGCGGGCTCGGCGATGGCCGCTGCGCCAGCGGGGCAAGCGGGCTCCCCCACCCCGCCGCTGCTGCCGGGGCCCCAAATGCCGGTGTACACTCGGCTGCTCTGGGGCGCTTCATACTGGTATCGGGTTCTTCATGTCGGGTTGCTTCCACTTGCTTGGAGGACCCCGTGCTGTTGCTGGAGCCTTATGTAAGGTAACGCTCCGAGGCACTCGATGCTCAGGGGCCCTCTTCACTTGCCTATGGCTCTTTCCCTTTTTGAGCTCATTTGCTGAGGACCCTTCACTTGTCAGAGTTCTCTCTGTAAATCTGCCCGGACATTCTTGATCACGCAGGGGCGTTAATTCATGTACGCTGATCTTCGGTTATTGCCCTTTGATCAGGGGTCCTGTACTCTGGCCGGACCCTATATGTTTGCCTGCCAGGGTACTCCCGATCGTCCAGGAGCCCCACCATATCGATGTTAGGTCCTCGCTTGTTATGAGGACTCTTCACTGCTCACTGGAGCCTCTTTGTTGGCCTGCCACGGCAGTTTTAATTGCCCTTACTGGTCTCAGGTTTTCCCATATTATATGAGGGCCTACGCCGTTGACGGGGACCTAAATCTTAAAATTCGTGATTGGGGTTTTACTTCGTACTGACTGATGACTGAATTTGCGGCTATGCAGATTACGCCGATGAATTTGTTCTTGCCATTGTCGAACTTAATTTTACATGCCACCGACGTCACGCAACTTATTTCCGCTGTTCATGTAATTTGTGACGATTATTTTACTTGTACATTACGTTTTGATATATTTTGAACGATATGATATTCTGTATTGCCCTGCAACAGAAAAAGGCAATAACTCTATATTAGTCCTCAGCCATCAGCTGATCTAATCAACAACCCGGCTAACCGTATATAAGCTAGGAATCAAGCTTGGGCTTGATTTTCATGGTACTTAGCAGCCAATTTAGGTCTAGTCAGGTTTTCTTCGAAATACTTAGCCTTAAAATCACAGGATCCACCATGATCCGACGAAACTGAGCAAGCTCCATGCATTTGCATACGAAGCACGCCTAGTTTTCTGGGGCTGTGCGCAGTACGCTAGGTTCCCCCATATACATAAGAATATTAAAACGCAATGGCCTGGAACACGAGGATTTTTGGCGGATAGAACACTGAACTCTACGGGGCTCACAAAGCAAAAGGCCTTCTCCAGTTTTCAAGCATGTTCGCAGTGTACATGTGTGGAGATTTAGTTACCGTGAAGTTTACTGCTTCCGATTACTCCGATATAGTGACGTGTTAGTTCTAACCGGTGCTTTTCCCCGAATCGCACAGATCGTTTAACGATGATGTAATATATAGTTGTATGATGACGGACACACGAAGCTCGCAGAACTTGCAGAGTACTCGTGGCTGACTTCCATATATCTGTCTCTTCCTTGCATTTCGGTACCTTAAGCACCTCAAGTCAGAATATGAAACACGAGCCTGCAAACCAATAATAAGCTTTTCACTGGACGGGACTCGCTGCCATCTTGATTTGGAAGCAACAAACAATTCTTTAGCCGTGCAGAAGACATAATTAGCACCAAATATTGTGAATAACACAGTCAACACGGCAAATCATAACACCGCATGCCACTCACCCGATGCCTGCGCCATTCACCACGGTCTTGTTCTTTGTCTACAAGACTTATTTGTGAAGCTGCTCCAAAGAGATAATTCAGCAGTTTGATTAATTTCTTTGCTCGGAGGTCGTTTGTGGCCATGAATGAGAAATGCATCCAGAATGTTGAGTTTTATTGTTTTGTGTATAGATGAAAAAAATTGCAGTGTTGTTGTAAAGCAGGGCAACTGTGGTGCCCCTGTATTTCGGTGCCCCTTGAAAGGAGATTTTTATACCACCTTCAATTGTTCTTTCAATCGCCCACTTGCATTTCGTTTCTCAAGGAAATAAATGTAGTGGTGGGCCAAAAGAAGGGTGTCGCTTGGCTAAATGCGTCGATGCAGGATTTCGTTAATGGAGAGGCACGGGCATAGTGATGACTCGTCTTAAAGCCCTAATGACAACGGGGCTTATATATATATATATATATATATATATATATATATATATATATATATATATATATATATCCACACAATTCCATTTTATAATGAAGAACCGCATTTAAAAAATTATTTTTTTCGAAAAAGTGGTCACTCAAATTTGTTTTTAATCACCAGATGATCAAGAATGTAGACAACAACTTGCAACATCGTTTTACATCGTTTGCAAGTAAAAGCAGCCTTCCATTTTCATGTGTTCGAGAAATATTAGCTTGGAACGTTTTACTACAAAAAATCGACCGTTTTCAAATCCTGCAAATGTGTTGCGTTACACGTGTTTTGACGCATAATTGCCTTCCCATGCTACGGTGTCACACAAACTGCCCGATGCTGGTAGGTTTTCCGTTAGGTATAACTAACGTGGAATCATGGCGAAAAATGGCCATTTCGTGTAAATACGTAAACCGTTACAGAACATGCATCCGCTTCGTACACATGCTCAACACACACACACACGTACACGTCCTCTTTTTAGGCCAAAAACATCCGTTTCAGTATTTTGATCTTTTCGCAACAGAGTATCCATGGTGAGCTTTGTGTTCACTTCCATGTTGAAAACAACGGCTATGATTTTGTATTCCATCATTGCGTGTCGTTTGCAATGTTGCAAGTGATTGAATCTCATTGTATTATATGCCATTAGACGCGTAATCGCACGGCCAATACGGTGGTGTACGCAGTAAGCACCGAAATCACGTGCACGGACACACCGCAACATCCCACTTTCCAGAGATATCTTGTTGATGAACACTACCATGCTTGCGCACGCCACAGAACATATGTGCCTTGCCGCAATTTAGGCATCATGCATCAGAGACCTGGTATCTATCAACACACAAAACAAACAACTCAGACAACTACCACTTCACGGCATGCGACTGATACGCCATCTCCCCCCCCCCCCCCTAATGCAAACCTAAGGGGTAGTAAGTTTTGAATGCGGTTGTTTAGGTGTTTTTTGAATGCCTGCAGCATGCAAATGTTATTTTGAAAACTTTTCGACGATGCATTCGATGGCAATACGATAAAACGAACTTTCGTGGACGTTCTGTAACCTTATGTTTCAAACGCGATACTTAAGTTGGAAAATTATCATGGAGCTGATCGAAACGTTAAATGAATAACTGAACTATATGTACGTATATATATATATATATATATATATATATATATATATATATATATATATATATTGGCAAAGGTAGGCAGCAAGAAGTCTTCTATACAAATGTTGAAAAGGTCATGGCATAGATGCATTAGTAAGTTTGTCTCTGTTCTTGCTCTGGTTTTTTTTATTATGGTTGCCCGTCCGCCATTGAGACTAAGAATTATATCGCCGACCTTTTACATCTATTGGTTGGCCTGATGTTTTGGAATTACATATCCCATTTTCAAAGGTATACACATGCAACAAATCAGCGACAAATACGTGATTGCATATTACCGTTAAGTGTAACCGACAGGGCATAACGATCAGGTATAACTAAGTTCAATTCGATCGCCAAATTGTGCGACCTAAACTAGGTGGTTGAGGTTTTTAGGCGCTTATGAGTTTGAGCGGCAAAACACATGCTGAGTAGTTAGACATAACATCTTCTGATGGTATTGATCGTCTCTGAATAAGGTGAAGGGAGACTGAGGGGTTTGTTTGCTTGTTCAGTTCCGGTGACGATGTTTTGATCGTGACAGTCTCCAGAACATAACGCTTACGTCTGTTTGATGATGGTGTTACGATGGTGGTGCTCCTGTTGAGGTACTCTCGGCTGATGATGCGGCCGCGTTCTTTTCTCACGTGCTCTTTTTGGGGCACCTTCAGCCAAATGCATCGTCAACTGCCTAGGTAGGAACACCAACGTAGTTCGATTTCCTAAGGAGCCTGCAATCTCCCATGTCACAACGAAGTTGGCAAACTACGTTGGTTCGTTTCAAGCGGTCAGATATGACAGTGAAGTTATTTTTCCCTTAAAAGATAACCTTTCCCTTGTCATTGGCAGCCAAATGATGGCAATGACATCTTCCACGATCCCTTGAAACGAACCAACGTAGTTTACCAAGCTCGTTGCGACTTAGGAGATTGCAGGCTCCTAAAGAAATCAAAAACGTTGTGTCACTACCAAGGCAGTTGACAATGCATTTGGCTGAAGGTGCCCCAAAAGGGCACATGAGAGAGGAACACGGCCACAACATATAACACCATCATCAAACAGACGTAAGCGTTATGTTCTGGAGGCTGTCACGATCAAAACATCGTCACCGGAACTGAACAAGCAAACAAACCCCTCAGCCTCCCTTCACCTTATTCAGAGACGATCAATACCATCAGAAGATGTTATGTCTAACTACTCAGCATGTGTTTTGCCGCTCAAACTCATACGCGCCTAAAAACTTCAACCACCTAATTTAGGCTGCGCAATTTGACGATCAAACTGAACTTAATTACACCCAATCATTGTGCCTTACTGCTTATACCTAACTGTAAGATGTAATCACACATTTGTCTCTGGTCTGTTGGATGTGGGTGTCCTTTGAAAATGGAACATGTAATTTCGAAACGTCAGGCCAACCAATAGATGTCAAACTTTGGCGAGTTCCATTTTACTCTGAATGATGGACAGACAACTGTGATAAAAAACTAATGCAAGTGCAAAAAAGCTGATTAAATGTACCTAGGCCAGGACCTAAAAAACGCCTATATATATATATATATATATATATAAAATTATACTCAAAGTATGTTTATATCCAAGGATTTATCGACTAGCCACGGATTATAAATCATATCCGAAGTTATCGCTCATGAGACAAATTTCTATCAAAGATGCATTTTTTAATAGCAAAAAAGGTTTCAAAATAAACGTTTGAAAACATAACAAAAAACTCATTAATCCAGAATCTTGGCACTATAGGTAAGGTTCATATTAGGTTAATATCACTTAGGCCAATATTACTGCTTACCAGTAGTATTACATAATGCAATGAGGTCATAACGAAGATATGGTGCCTATAAATTATCTTCCCCCAATTAGGCCGTGTCCACAAAGTTCCAAAGGTTTGCTGCAAAACGAAACCCCCTTGCACAATTATACGCCTATGGGTTGGAAAAATATAACTGGCGGGGTTGAGGTTGGTTACAATTCCGGCCTCTTGAGAACCTGATGTCGGGATTAGCTTGCATATCCCAGCATTCACCTTTTCCCTTCAGTTCATGGAGATGTTTCAATGCTGAGTGTGGTGTCGGACTATGCAATCAGAGTATGAGCATCATTATTAGAGTATGCGTATCACTATCAGAGTATGAGTCACTATCAGATATGGTGAAACACCATCATGCGCAGTCCATCGGACACGATTCTGCACCTATGTGGCACCACCCTGTACGGTGACGAAGCAAACGAAAAAATGAGCTGCAAGCATCAGATTGAAGGATGCCTGTTACGATGGCAACGACTGATCTTCTTGAGTTTGTATGCACCGCTCTGATATATACACCCATAGCGTGTCATTTCCGTTCGTCCACTGCGAAATTAGTTTGCACGCATATATATTACGGCACATGGTTGCGCGCTCGGTGGTGGATGTATTTAGTTATCTACGGCCCGGCTACGGCTGCGGCTCTACGGTCCACTCGGGTGTCGAGGCTATATGACGTCGCTTGCTTCTTACCCTGGGAGAAAGGGCGGACACAGCGAGCAATCGGATGGAATCCCGTGCCACCGGTTTTTTTTAGACGTGTTTGACTTATCCACTCCACTGTTGGCACTCCTATGAATTCAGTTGTGATGAAAGTCAACATAAATCACATGTTTTCACAGGTGCTGACCGAACTACTGAGCTGCACAGACGCTGGAAGGATTTGGGGTACTCGCTGTTCGAGGTGCAGGAAGCGGATTTTCCGGGAAAGAGGACCAGCCGACAGAGAGTTATCTTTCACCAACCCAGCCAGCAACTCATTGCTATCCACGTAGTCCGTTCCTCGTCAGCCCAGCTCTCTCCCATCCGTTCCCCGCTAGCCCAGCTCCGTCATAACGCCCATTGACTTCCCCGCCAGCCGAGCTCTCTGCAGGACCACCCATCTGCTCCCTGCAAACCCGGCTTCCGCCAGGACCACCCACCTGGCCGTCGCCAACCCAGCTTCCCAATACGAAACCCACACGCTCTCCGTCAGCCTTGCTCCCCCATCAAACGCCTTGGGTCGGTCTTCAGCCCACCTCCGTCTTACCCCGTTCGCCGGATCCCCGCCAGCCCAGCTCCCTCGTTCCGAATTTGCTGGATATGAAAAATGACTGCATCGTGTATCCTCAAGACCCTGTTTTCCCCACGAATTTGAGGTGCCTTACAGCGATGCTTTTATGGCCGCATGATATGCAATATGGAAGTGCTAAAATTGCCGTCAGTTTAAATAGTCCAAGAAGTTTAAGGAAGAAGGGAAAGTTTGTCCCACTCTTGGGCCTTGGCAAGGACGTCACTGGAGTTTTCCGATCACTTGTAGAGGCTGCTTGGACACTCAGGTTTAGATGTAGACCCGGGCCGTCAAAATCGGTACCCATATGGTCGGATTTTTCTGGAAAATAGTTGAACATGAGCGTGCAAGTGCGATTGTTACTACAGTGACAATCGTTGCTGTTTTTGTCTTTTTATATTCCGTCACTAACGTCACCGTGAAGTGAGGCATATTCCACATACACAGGTCGCTCAAAAGTACATGAGAGAGTATTTCAAGATCACCTTGGCATTCATCACGTCATGATAACGTCACTAAGATCCTGCCACTCCATAAGCTGTGCGGTGACCCAGGCGAAAATATATGATGGTAGAGTCGTTCATATCAGATGTCCGTGAGCACGATTTCCAGGTTTAACGGCCGTCGATTGTCTCTCAATCAGTATTGTTAAGGTGCGATGATGTACCATCATGATGATGTACCAAAAATGACGTATCGAAGAGCATATTAAATTTTGGCATATTTGCGAGAAAATTATTAATATAGATAAGACAGTAGTAATAGGCTCACTGCTTGGAGAAAAACAAGGACAATGGAGATATTGGTGCGTTGATGCTCCGGCAACATGCCTATATCGAAACGAACAGCAAAGTGAATTCACTTCTGCAATCTGTCCGTGACGTACTGCACGACGCTTGAAATCTGCGTTTGCTGTTATTCACCCCTCGACCCGTACTTCTTAGTCACGCAGCCGGTCGTCATGTTTCTTGGCCGGCCAGGGCAGCGTGGCCCGCGAGACGGACACTCGCCGCTGAGTGCTACGGCGGGGGGGGGGGGGGGTCGTGCGAGATTTCCCACTTTGTCAGTTGATGACTTGAAATGCAGCATCTCCCGACCGATGTGTGTGTAGTGAGTTGATGTAAAGGGAAATGAAATGAGGGAGATCGCGCGTTGAAAAGACAAAAAATAGCTCCCCTGGCCAGGTAAACGAATGTCGTATTAAACTGTGGGTCTGTTTTGCGGATCAGGTAAAACCGCGATGGAGACGCGCTGCTTGACATGCAGAGTGAGAGCTCCGTGTACACTAGAAGTGAAGCTTCTATCGCGTTGAGAGGCAATGGGGTCCATCGGGAGGCGTGGGTTGATCAAGTGCACTTGGAACGAACACCTCAGGCGAGCCGACTAAATTAAAGGAAGGTGTACTTAGATCGGCAAAGTGAGCGACAGAAACAGGATGTTTTAAAACCTAAAAACAGTACACCGTTGGTGTGCTTTCATGGTAAGCGATACACCCCTTTTTCTCGCACCTCCAGCTCCGTTAGGGTCAGACAGACATTATCTCTTTGAGACGTTAAGTTTAAGACAGTGTTGCCAGGGGAGAAGGGAAGAGGTTGCCCAGCCTCACAGTGCGCGAGAATGGGGGAGGGACGACTGAAAACAGCCGTAAATGCGTAACGTAAGTTGTGAACGGCTCGTGAACACCTAAAAACCACCTGACCCAGGAACGCATCGTGGCCGACCTGGTTGAATGAGTTGGAGTGAGGTGTTGGTCGCTAGTGCCGTCGTCAGCGGGGCAGCTGTCAAACTGACTGAGGACGGAACGCAGGCGACGTACTGGCGGCCATAAATCAATCAAAGCGAACCGGTTGGCCGGCGTATCGGTGACAACAGTAACCCTGCCACCGGCTACCGTCGGGAGCGAGGAGTGGGCTGACTGCGGTACAGCCCAAGAGGTGAGGAGCTCTTAGGAAATGATAGGTCTGGGGATGGGGGGGGTGCCTGAGGGTTGCATCGGAACACCTGCCGCTGGCTGTTACCAGAGGATGGTCACGCATCAGCTCACAAATGGAAACAACGTGCCACTCGACGAGTGCATTTCGGGTGGATGCCAACTAAAGTTAGCGCGCATCGAACAGAATAGGATGAGGTTGCGAATCTTTTAGGTATACAGAACTGAATCCTCGCCCGGAATATTGGGTGCTCCGGTCTTTCCAATCGGTGCCTTCTCTTGGGCTGGTGAGGCTTCCTGTGTTTGTAAGTGGGCCAAGGGTGGATCATCTCTGGCCTCCTGCTGACAAAAAGGGCGTGATGTTGGCCATCTTAAGCCTCTTACAGCTCAGATGTTTTCTCTTACGTTCCTTAACCTTCGCCCTGGTAGGGGGGAGGTGATGCAACCCCATTCAGGCATTTGAGGATGCTTTTCCGGCATGTTGCGCGATCGCTCCCAAATTTTCAGCAACCTGTAGAGCATCCATTTGTTTGTTTTGACACCAAAATAGTGTTCTTAGCTTTCTGGTTTCGGAGCAGCGACGGTTTTGGCGAAAAACTGTCCGGCGATATACGGCCGACGCGTGCGACTGGCGGCAGTCGACGATGCCGTGGAACGAGCACGGCGGACATATCATAAGTGTATGCTCTAAGCACATAAAAAGTACACCATGACACTCAAAATAGAACAAGAAAGACCTGCCGACTTGGTGGACGAGGTTGACGACAAAAACGAGCGTATTAACAGGAAGCATGGTGCCAAAAATGTTTTTAGACGGCAAATTTTAGTGGCGGCATGATCCTAACGGACAAGGAAATGGTCGTTCGCTTCTCCCAGTTACACAGCTCTACGGCCAATATTGCTGGTATCTTTGCTCTGATATTTGTTTGAAAATAATGGTTTCAGCCGCTCTAAGGTCACTGCAGAATTCGATGTTTTCTAAGGCAATTTGCACTGCCTGTAATATCGACAAGCATGTCATATATGTCACGTCAATGCCTGGGTGAGGTTGCCCGGGATCATCCTGCTGGAGCTTTTTTTTTGACCAGACAATAAGATCCTTAGATATCATAGGCACAACGTTCTGTTGGTGCCGAAACGTTGGGGGCTCCGTATTGCAGGGATAAGTTTCGAACGAGCCGCCCGGTATGGATGCATTTTTCCTAGTGTGCCTTTCAGACCATGTCACATTTTTTTAGTAAACTTTCTTAGCATCAAACGAAAATTAGTGACACATTCCTTTTACTCATGCTAGTAACAGCGCTAAAAAATCGGTTATAGGTGAAGGCCACCATGACGTATGCTCTCACGTCAGAAACATAGTAATGACGTTCTCCTGGCGCCAAAGCTAGATATCGGAAGCGACGGGACAGGATGGGGCAAGCGAAACAGGAGAACGAGTGGTAGTACACGACAGATGGCACGGCAGGACAAAAGACAGAGGGCTTGGGAGGCGACAGAAATCCAAGGATTGATTACCGAGGACAGCAAGCGAAGGAAAGAGGACAACATGGCCAGAATAAAAAAAAAACAGAAAACAGATAAACACAAAAGCCGCCCAGCCCTCGCCAGCGCACGCTTATATGTTCTGCTAAGGACAGGACAGGGGAGGACGGGAAAGGTGTCCGCAACGTCAGCGATTTATTTAGCGATTTATATAGCGACGAGCTCCGATTTGTCCGTAAAAGGTGCCAAGGTCACAATGGCACAAGAGCATCGAAAAGAACCTTTATTTTGTTATATCGTGTGACCTTGGAACGGGGAAAAATATAGCAATCCAGCTTTTGGCGAATAGGAATAACCCAGCTATTGACCTCGAAGGTCACCTGATATTGCAAAATAAAGGTCATATCGAAGCCCTCGCCCTTCTACAAGAGCCACCCGGAGCCTCACTATGTATACTAATGTACGCTATATGGACGGCGCAAGTGACACTGACTCCGCCTAGACAAGTAAGAATCAGCGTGCATATTTGATTGGTTTATTATGCCCGGTAAACAGGAGCGATGTGATGATTTTGATCGTCGGTAGTTTTAAAATAAAGCTTAACTCGCATTCAGCGAGTAAAAATGCCATGAACGCGCAACTTATTCAAAGTAAACTAACAGAAATATCGTTTTAGGTCAGTGACGTTGTGACCTCAACTTGACCTTGAAAACGTCAATAGTTCGACACTTACGATACAAATCGAATGCAAATTCGGACTCTGCATAGGAAACTGGTCTGAGTCGCAGGTTTTTAGCAATTGATCTTCACGAACTGAATTAATCCAACTCTTGACGGCAATCTAGTCCATAGTGGGATGTGTTGATCGCCTTGATTTAGCCATTACGCTTTCGGAGCCATTTTCGCGCGTCTAATACATTTATGGACTCAAAAAAGGAAAACACAGCACGTCCGTCAATCTAGCAGCAGATTGATATCCAGTTGCCAATTAGATATTCTGGGGCGTCACGATCGCTTCCAAATTTGGTGTGCATGACTTTCTCGACACACTGATTCCGAAAATCACTGTCTTTGGGGTGGAATTTTGCGTAATTTCCGAATTATATGACGCGTAACATTCCAATGTGATATTGCAAGGCGTCTCGATTGCCTCCAAATTTGGTGTGCAAGGCCTTCTCAGCATGCTGATCCCGAAAATCACCGTCTTTGGGGCGGGATTTTGCGTAACTCCCGAGTTATCTAACGCGTAACACCGCAGTTGGATATTGCGAGGCGTCTCGATCGCCTCCAAACTTGGTGAACAGGGCCTTCTCAACACGCTGATTCCAAAAATCAGTGTCTGGGGTGTGATTTTGTGTAACTTCCAAGTTATGCAACGTGTAACACCCCAGTTGGATATTGCGGGGCGTCTCAATTGCCTCCAAACTTGGTGTGCAAGGCCTCCTGAGTACGCTGATTCCGAAAATCACCGTCTTTGGGGTGGAATTTCGCGTAAATTCCGAGTTATACAACGCGTAACACCGCAGTTGGATATTGCGGGGCGTCTCGATTGCCTCCAAACCTGGTGTGTAGGGCGGTCTCAATACGCGGGTTCCGAAAATCGGTGTCTGGGTTGGGATTTTGCGTAACTTCCGAGTTATACGACGCGTAACACTCCAGTAGCGAGTCACCTAACTCGGAAGTTACGCAAAATCCCACCCCAAAGATAATGATTTTCGGGATCAGCGTGTTGAGAAGGCCCTGCACCCCAAATTTGGAGGCAATCGAGACGCCCCGCAATATTACATTAGAATGTTACGCGTTTTATAACTCGAAAATTACGAAAAATTCCACCCCCGAGACAGCGATTTTCGGAATCAGCGTGTCGAGGAGGTCATGCACACCAAATTTGAAGGCGATCGTGACGCCCCGGAATATCCAACTGGCAATTGGATATCAATCTGCTGCTAGATTGACGGACGTAAACACAACAGTATTCTTCAAGTACTTCACACCTTTTTTAGAAGACGAAAAATCTCCACCGCGAGCGTTTTACGCGCAGTGCGGCACGGGCTAAACCAGTTCGCGTTAGCAGGATTGCCCAACTTTGAAATCATACAATCCAAACGACATCTTTAGCACCAAAAATAAAGAGCAGGCAATTAACATTATACACTACGTCGTTTCGACCACTGCTACTCACAATGCTCGCATGATTGCCTATCATCTTCAAGAAATAACCATCTGATAACATAATAATTTCGGCCACAAACAGGTCATATGATTTTTAACCCGCAGACAGCCGACGATTTATAGCATGTACTAAAAGGGCAATATAAGCACCAAATTACGTACATTCGAGCAATTCAGAAAAGTATCCCAGTTCTACACATTCGTGTCTCGAATTGATATTTCCAAACAGACAGCACAGAGAAAAACCCAACAATGTCGGCGGAACTGAAGCATTTCCAGCAGTCTTAAAAAACGGACCAAGCCACGGGAACCAAACACCGAAGCCAAGCCAACGTTTTCGGTGCGGTACATTGACGTCTATTAGCGCAGTGCATCTCATACACGAGTCCGGATAATGTGATTCACACTTATTAGGACCAAACACATCGTGACGACATTGTCGCTTAAACTACAACACTTGGATTCAATTAATATGACTACTCCGTTTGCCGTGACATGCTGCCATCATGTCGTGCAGAAGGACTGTCGTAGTACCCTCTTAAAGTAGTGCACCTCTTGTACAATTCCAACGAGCAAGGCTTGAAATCGCTCTGACATCCAGAGACATACTCTGCCGAGATGATATGCCAACAGCCACCCTAAGGAAACGGATCAAGCCTCGGGAAACGAAGACTGAAGCAAGGGCAGCGTTTTCGGTACGGTACATATACGTCTGTTAGCGTAGTGCACCTCACACACGAGTCCGGATAATGCGATTCACACCCTTAGAACTGAACACGTCGTACTGACAATGTCGATGGAACTGCAAGACTTCGGTCCGATGAATAAGACTCATGCATTGCCGTGAGATGCTGCAATCATGTGCAGAGAGACTGTCGTAGCACCCTCTTAAAGTAGTGCACCTCTTGTACAATTCCAACGAGCAAGGCTTGAAATCGCTCTGACATATCGCTCTGACATCCAGAGACATACTCTGCCGAGATATTATGCCAACAACCACCCTAAGGAAACGGATCAAGCCCCGGGAAACGAAGACTGAAGCAAGGCCAGCGTTTCGGTACGGTACATATACGTCTATTAGCGTAGTGCACCTTACACACGAGTCCGGATCATGCGATTCACACTTATTAGGACCAAACACATCTTGCTGACGATGTCGGTGGATACGCCAGACCACGGTCCGATGAATAAGACTCATGCATTGCCGTCAGATGTTGCCATCATTGGCGGACGGACTGCAGTAGCACCCTCTTCAAGTAGTACACCTCTGGTATAATTCCAATTGGCGGGACCTAAAAACCGCTCTGACATCCAAAGACATACTCTACCGAGATAATATGCCAATAAAATCCTAAGGATACGGACCAAGCCTTGGAACCGAAGACTGAAGCTAGGCCAGCGTTTTCGGTACGGCACATATGCGTCTATTAGCGCAGTGCACCTCATGCACGAGTCCGGATCAGGCGATTCACACTTATGGAAATTAAACACATCGTGCTGACAATGACGGTGGAACTGCGAGACTTCGGTCCGATGAATAAGACTGATGCATTGCCGTAAGATGCTGCCATCATGTGCGGACAGGCTGTAGTAGCACCCTCTTAAAGTAGTACACCTCTTGTATAATTTTGATTGGCGAGACCTAAAAACCACTCTGAAAGGCAAAGACACACCCCGCCGAGATAACATCCCGACACGAACCCTGAGGAACAAAGCCAAGCCCCGGGAACCGAGGACCGAAACAAAGGCAACGGTTTAGGCACGGTACATATACGTTTAGTCGTGCGGTGCACCTGAAACAAGAGCCCTTACAACGCGATTCACACTAAGCAGAAATAAACACATTGTGCCGACAATGTCGGTTGAGCTGCAATGGTTTGATTCAATGAATAATGTGGGATGCACTGTCGTGAAAATGAATGAAATGAAATGAATGAATGAAAATGAAATGCACTGTCGTGGGATGTCACCATCATGTGCGGACAGACTGTAGTAGCATCTTCTTAAAGTAGTGCGCCTCTTGCATAATTCGTTGGCGAGACCTAAAAACGGCTTTGTCATCCAAAGACACACTGTACAGAAATAACGTGTCAACAGCAATTCTAAGGGAACGGACCAAGCCCCGGAAACTGAAGACCGAAGCGAGGCCAACGTTTTCGGTACGGTACATATATATTTATAAGCGCAGCGTACCTTATACCATCGTCAGCAAGATGTGTTTAGTTCTAATAAGTGTGAATCGCATGATCCGGACTCGTGTGTGAGGTGCACTACGCTAACAGACGTATATGTACCGTACCGAAAACGCTGGCCTTGCTTCAGTCTTCGTTTCCCGGGGCTTGGTCCGTTTGCTAAGCGTGGCTGTTGGCATATTATCTCGGCAGAGTACGTCTTTGGATGTCAGAGTGGTTTCTAGGTCTCGCCAATTGGAATTATACAAGAGGTGTACTACTTGAAGGGGGTGCTACTGCAGTCCGTCCGCCAATGATGGCAACATCTGACGGCAATCCATGAGTCCTATTCATCGGACCGAAGTCTTGCATATCCACCGACATCATCAGCAAGATGTGTTTGGTCCTAATAAGTGTGAATCGCATGATCCGGACTCGTGTATGAGGTGCCTACGCTAACAGACGTATATGTACCGTACCGAAAACGCTGGCCTTGCTTCAGTCTTCGTTTCCCGGGGCTTGGTCCGTTTTCTTAGGGTGGCTGTTGGCATATCATCTCGGCAGAGTATGTCTCTAGATGTCAGAGCGATTTCAGGCCTTGCTCACTGGAATCGTACAAGAGGTGCACTACTTTAAGAGGGTACTACGACAGTCCCTCTGCACATGATGGCAGCATGTCACGGCAAACGGAGTAGTCATATTAATTGAACTCAAGTGTTGTAGTTTAAGCGACAATGTCGTCACGATGTGTTTGGTCCTAATAAGTGTGAATCACATTATCCGGACTCGTGTATGAGATGCACTGCACTAATAGACGTCAATGTACCGCACCGAAAACGTTGGCTTGGCTTCGGTGTTTGGTTCCCGTGGCTTGGTCCGTTTTTTAAGACTGCTGGAAATGCTTCAGTTCCGCCGACATTGTTGGGTTTTTCTCTGTGCTGTCTGTTTGGAAACATCAATTCGAGACACGAATGTGAAGAACTGGGATACTTTTCTTGATTGCTCTAAGGTACGTAATTTGGTGCTTATGTTGCCCTTTTAGTACATGCTATAAATCGTCGGCTGTTCAGGTGTTAAAAATCATATGACCTGTTCGTGGCCGAAATTATTATGTTATCAGATGGTTATTTCTTGAAGATGATAGGCAATCACGCGAGCATTGTGAGTAGCAGTGGTCGAAACGACGTAGTGAATGATGTTAATTGCCTGCTCATTACTTTTGGTGCTAAAGATGTCGTTTGGATTGTATGATTTCAAAGTCGGGCAATCCTGCTAACGCGAGGTGGTTGAGCCCGTGCCGCACTGCGCGTAAAACGCTCGCGGTGGAGATTTTTCTTCTTCTAAAAAAGGTGAAGTACTTGAAGAAAACCCATAGTGCTATTCCGCAGTAGGGGTCATTCCGTGGTGATTGCACTTCTGCCCACGTAGGTACGAATGATAAGGTCGCGCATGCTGAAATGCAACTTTGTGTGTCAGAAAGCAAGAGCGACTTGCAGCATGCAATGCATTGCTGGGGTACAGTAAAGTGTAGTTTTATAACAAGTCAATGTTTGGGAATTCATATGCCTGTTTAAATGTGGATGAATGATGTACAGCTATCGATTGTCAGGTCCACCTTATTTCCCACCGTAAGATAAAACTGGTGTGATACTGTTCTATTTGGGTTAAATCATGCTAAACAGGATGAGCCAATAAAAATGTATTTGTGATTGTGGGATAATGCATACTGCTGGCAGATTGCTGTTGGTACTGAATGTTTAATATAATGGTGTGTTTGGTAACAGCTGGTCTCAGTGAATTATCACAAATTTTGTGAAGTTTTCTGGAATGGTGTATGACACTCACAATGTGTGGTATGGACACATGCAATTGACTGTGACTAGGAAGAGTACCAGATATTTTTTTTAATGTGACCAAGACATTTTTTGCCAGGCATGGCCATGACATTTGATTGCATATGACACTTGAGGGCAGAAGGGGGATGCCTACTCTGGGATTGCTAAAACAAATGACTGCTGGCAAATGTTCCACACCTAAAGATATTGAGGCAAGCATTCATTATGATGCATTAACTCACCTACAGTTAATGGTACACTTTAAAATGCAACAAGCTGCTCAAGGCAACACAATTGTGTTTTTTGGTAAAAATGTTCTTCAATTTGTTATTGCTTGATTGCTTCTTGAAACATTTGTATGCCAGCAGAGGGGCTGCCAAACTGACCGCAAATTGTTACTGAATGGGATGGGTTGGTTCATTGATTGTTCTTTCATTTCTCAAGAGATGGTGTGCTAATGGGCTATTTATGCCACTAGGCCCAGTCATTGAACACACTTGGCTGCTGAAAATCCCCACTGAGATCAGCTGCATACAGTGCTGGCGGAATGCAGCATGGGCGGACATGCGCCTGCAGCCCCAAAATATTTCAGGTTTTCATAAACATGGAACCCTATGGCAGTGTAGGAAGTTCCCAAAAGAATTCCTGGTAGCAGAGTACAAATTTTTCAAAGTGGAGTACAAAATTTTCCAAGCTCTGTAAGTCATTACACTTTTATTCATTATCTTTGGGATATTGCAATACAGTGTGCAGTGCTGAACAGAAGGTCCACTTTTCATATAAAGCAAGCCATGTAAAAGCACTTGAAATGGAAGAAAATGTCAGTATCAAACATGACACACTGAAACAACACAGTCTCATACTTAATGACATGAAACATATGCATATATATAGGCAGGCAATATGTGAAAAGCTTACCATACCATGGATCTTGGCAAGTTTTTTCCTCCTGAAGTATTGCTGCAAATAGTAAGCATCTTATGTGATTTTCCTAAGATTACCAACCAATTTTACCAACAACCACCTAGTGAGGGTGCACAGTTTCACGAAATAAGTTTGGAGCTGACCACGGAAAATGGCACACAAAGAATGCCAATGAGTGTGCCACAGACGACCACCTACTCACGCTCCACCACGATCACACTACTCACGCTCCACTACGATCACACTACTCACGCTTCACCACGATCACGCTACTCACGCTCCGCTACGATCACGCTACTCACACTCCACCACGGTCACGCTACTCATGCTCTGCCTGATAACTGGCTTTAATAATCGCAAAACCTTTTCATGCCCCTCCACCTTCGAGCTTCTGGAAAACATGAGGTCTGGCACGTCCTAGCAGAATAATAGAGACAGGCACTACTCTCAATCAGTTTACATAGACAGCGAATGTAGGTGCTTGGGTGTGCAGTTTTTTGTCATCTTTCGTTCATCCTTGGCAATGAAAGCGGTTCGTCGTTAATGGTACGTTAAATCATGTTCAATTTTCGGGTGGTGTGCACGGGACGTAGGAAGTGAGAGTTTTGCTAATTTGCAGACCAGTGCGCTGCTGTGACGCATTTCTCATTTTTCGGCGATGTTCAAAGACGTTTTTATTCAACATTCACACTTTATTTTTCACATTTCCATACATGATTTATCGTATAGTTAGGTGGCAGCACAGGCTGCTTGCCATTGGGCATCTAAGCCTGGTGGGTGCAGAATTTGTGCTCTTGAATGTACTTACACATGGCTCATGATGGAAGCAGCAAGTCCCAAGCTGTTGCATGTTCTGGTTTCATGTTGTCCTGACACAGAGTGGTAAAGTGAGTTTTTCCAAAAGCCGTTTTTGTTGCATCTTGGTGGAGTACAAAATATTTCATTTTACCCAGTCACAGTCCTGGAGCACAAAATCTCCTGGTATACATTATACCAGGAAGTATTGATTTTTTCAGCACTGCCCCGTGTTATCCCGGATCTACTCATGCAATTCTGGATCCGCCCTCGGGATTCGGGCACGTGTCTGAATAGGGGTACATGCACTGTTGGAAATTCCAAAAAGTTTTCCTGGTAGCGGAGTACAAATTTTCTAAAGTGGAGTACAAAATTATCAGAGTGCTGTGGGTCATTACAGCTTTATTTAGGTTATCTTTGAGAGATAATAGTACAATGGGTGGCACTCAACAAAAGTGCCGCTTTTCATTTACAGCAATTCATGCTAACACTTCAAATGAAAAGAAACATCAGTATTAAACAAGATACACGGAAACAACACAGCCTCATACTCTGTACTATGAAACACATGTGCATATACCTTGTGTGCAATTTATGAAAGGCTCTGTGTATACACTCTCCAAAACGGAGGATAATCACGCATCAGGCTTATACACTCCAAAATGGAGGGTGGCTATGCACCGGACTTACACACCCTCCAAAATGGAGGGTGGGCATGCTGCGCACAGCCTGACAAAAATGGTACACAAAAAATGCAACTGAACATGCCATAGACGGCCACCTACTCATGCTCCACCACGATCACGCTACTCACGCTCCTCCACGGTCACGCTACTCATGTTCCACCAGCTAACTGGTTTTAAAAACAGCTAAACATTCATGCCCTCCACCTTCCCGGTTCTGGTCAACACATGAGGCCCTGCACGTCCCACCCGAACAATAGAGACAGGCAGCACTGTAACCGATTTACCGATCCAGCGCAAGTACAATGCCTGACAGACCCGTGCAGGCCGGCCAAAAAGGATCGGGGTCAGTCACTCCGCTGACTCCGGCAGATAATGCAAGGTATTTATGGATTTTGATGCGCTTTAACCGATATCATTGCGAAATATGATAATTTATGTTGCAATTAATGGATGCTTTTGTCCTAACTAACCCTTCTTAATTTGCCGGGCCAAAGTTATGGGCTCATGTTATTCTGGTGTCGTGTTTTTGTCGGAGTGAGAGGGCTGTCTCCGCACAGTTTTTTGGCTATTTATAGCAAGGTTTTTGGACTTAAAAGGGTATTTTTGTAAAGCCTGAACTGCCAGCTTTAATTTTACACCCTTAGGTGACAAATTTAGCTTATTTTAAATCCACAGCTGCTGTAACATTTTTGTACCCCGCATACCAAGAAGTGGCCAAAAATCCAATCACATGGCGGTTCTGGATGAGTACAAATAAGTCCTTACTTAAATTCGTGATGCCCATCGCTGCACAGCTTCCCTCCAAATGTTTACAAATCTGTTCAAGGCATGGGCGCGAGCGGAATATTCATGCTCTTGACAAATCAGTCACGAGGAGGCGAATCATTAAAACCAATTGGAGAGTTTTGCTGTGTTCAACCTCCAACCTGAGCTGGGAAGCGGGCGCAAGCCGCTGAATAGTTGAGATGTTTCCGACGCTGAATTGCGAGTGATTCTCTTATTTGCATTGCCATGGCACAGTGGTGGCGCGCGGGAAGGCGGCCGTCTGCGGTAGGGGATTAGGCGTGCGGTTTTCCATGAATGTTCGTTGCATCCTTGGCAATTAATGCGGTTCATCGTCAATGGTAGGTTAAACTGTGTTTAAGTTTCAGTTGGTCTGCGTCGGGCGTAGGAAGTGAGAGCTGTGTTTATCTACGGACCGGTGCGATTCTGGTGCTCGTTTCTCATTTCCCGGTATTGTTAAAAGGCGATTCCATTCAACATTCACACGCTTTATTTTTCACATCTCCATGCATGGTTTATCATATTCCTAGGTGGCAACACAGGCTGCTTGCTATTGGGCTTCTTAGTCTGGTGGGTGCAAGTTTGTGCTCTTGCAGATATCAATACATGGCTCGTAATGGAAGCAGCAAGTCTCAAGCTGTTGCACCATCTGGTTTTATTTTGTCCTGACATAGAGGTAAAATGAGTTTTTCCAAAAGCTGTCCTTGTTGCATCATGATTGAGTACAAAATATTTCATTTTAGCTAGTCACAATCCTGGAGTACAAAATCTCCTGGTATGCAGCATACCAGGAGACGTCAAGTTTTCCAACATGCCTGGGCGCACGCCTGTCGTCCTGTCAAGAGTAGGGCGGCGCTCTTACGGGGCGTCCGGCACGCCCGACTGGGACCAGGCTGGAGCAGGACGGGGCGTGCTCACCTGCACTTGTGGTGATCATCGCTGGTGTCGCCGGCCTCGCAGACGTCTATGTAGACGGAACATGGGGATAGGCCGCGGCAAATATCGTCTGAGTTGAAAGGTTTGAGCAGCGTTACTGAGGCCGAACAGTATCTGGAGGCCCCAAGAAGCCATGTGGCATATGATGTAATAGCTGTTTTGTGCGCGCCATCCCGGCTCTTTTTGTCGGCCCGATCGGATCGAATCGGTTCGGATCTGTGTGCCCAAACCAGGCCTAACTTTGACACAAAACGGCATACCCACCGGATCGGATCGGTTCGGATCTGTAGGCCCAAACCAGGCCCAACTTCGACAAAAAACGACATCCCCGCCGTCGTGCAACATCCCGCAGGTGCCAGCATTGGCCACGACCGGACCGGACCGGACCGGACCGGATCGGATCGGATCGGATCGGATCGGATCGGTTCGGTTCAGATCGGACAGCGATGGGCCACGATGGGCCATCCTGCAGGTGCCAGCATTAGCCGCGACCGGACCGGATCGGATCGGTTCGGATCGGACAGCGATGGGCCACGATAGCATCGTTGCCGATGTCACCGTTGAATGCCTTGAAGCGGTCACAGGGACGCCACTGGTCCGCACGCCTGGCTCTGGACCAAATGTGAGGCGAACGTCACGCCGCTCTACCGGTCTGAGGACGCCACTGCTGTCCGGTGCGGTCCGGTGGCGGGGTCGTGTGTCGCGATGCGATGTATCACTGGTCGGCGTGCCGGCCCTCTGGGTCTGCGGTCGCCGGGACCGCTGGGATTCGCAGGCCAGCGGACGTCTTGGTGTGCTACCCAGGCTGCCGGCTGAGCTCCGGCAAAGGCGCGCGGCTCGCCATCTGCGGTTCACGAGGCGAGCTGGTTCACGTGCACGGGCGGTGTATAGTGCAGCAGGAAGTCCGCTCCGAGTGTGACGACGAGGACGTCGGCAACGATGAACCGACACGGGCAACGGTAGCCAGTTGGGAGTAGCCGCTGTATCGGTGTAACGGAACGGTTCCATCTAAGATCAGGTGGTTGCCGCAAGGCGAGAAATCGCGAGCTTTGCATGCTGGCGTCCATGGACAGCTGTGCGTGGGTGGGGGTTGGGACAGGACAGAACGCTGTTCTGGGTACACGTCGATGCTGAGCCGGAGGCCGCGTCTGTCACGTGGACGAGTTGCACCAGCCGGGCGTGGCCTGAGGTCGTCCGTGCTCACTGACAGCCCCAGGCTTCCATGTTCGAGGACGGGCAGCCGCGGGCATCGTCCGAGAGTTCGGGACGGTACAAGCGCAGACCATCCCACTGACGGGTGCGGGACCGCAAGTCCTGCCGGCGATCGCGGTGTGGACGGCCGGCCTGGCGGGTAAACGCCAGTCTCGTCCACCACTGGTCCTCTCCAGTGGAGGAGGGGCAGGCGGAAGCTGACACACTGCCGGCTGGGTGACAGCGCTAGGCCCGAGTGTGTCGATGGTGAATGCTCCATTTATTAACCCTCACGCTCGATTCACTCCACTGGCATTCGCTGCACTGCGATGACGCTCGCTGTGCTGCTCTGTGGCGTATTCTATGTCCTCAGATGTTCCCTCTCAGCACCGTAATGATTCTGCAGAATTTGAGCCTTGCAAGGGGCCCAACGGCGGGTGAATACCACCTGACGGTGTTTTCATGACGGTAGCGTTTTGATTAGATGGTGAATGGCTGAAGATAAACTGCGAAAATAACAGCATTTGCAGTGCTCGAGATTTGTTGGGTTGAAAAACCGACCTTTTGGAACAAGTGTTTGGAGTTTTTTTATGGAGTGGAGAAAGTTCCAGGGAAAGCGAAATTTAAAAACGTGTTTGAAAGGACCAATCCCATCAAGACAACCTGTGCAATCCAGTAAACCGTCGTGATGCTGGACCCGTTGACCTAAAAACTGACGCAGAATGAACCAGATGACCGCCCAGGCCGCGGCTGTGTTGGACGGCTAGAGCTGGTCGCAATGCCCGGCACAGGCGGTGCATTTGGCGTGCTTTTTTGTGCTTTGATTTAACAATTTTCCCGTGATCAGATTTCGATATCCTGAAAATGCCGGAAGTCAAAGTTTTCTGATGATTTTGACGAGATGCGCAACACTGACAGCTTATTCAGGTACCTTGCACTCCTCTTTGGAACCCTTGTAGTGTTTCCACACCAGTTTTCATCGGAGCTTTGGTTGTTTTCTGGATTGCGCCGGTTGTGCTCATTAGATGCAAAGCTCAGCTCATTGTGATGTGATTTGATTATGGTCCTTCATGTGATGATTCGGTGTTTTCCGTGTTGCTGAAAGCACTGAAATGTCCAATAAAGATCCACTGCAAAATTTACACTCATTTACAAAGATCGCAACCGACCCCCTCTATAACAGGAAAGCCATGCAGTTTTTGTGATATCTTGCTTGTCTTCCATTAATTGTCGCCTGATAATGGAAAATATATTATTGTCAATGCTTGTCATCTTGAACTAACCCCAGCATATTCGCATCGGTTAATCGTTCACTGGCAAACGAGACAATCCAAGAACTATCCCAAGATGTTCGCATCGCCTAATCGGTCACTGGTGATGTTTTGTATTGGGTGTTGCCGGAACTTCCCTTCGGGCATGACTGCACTTGACGCGTTTAACGACAAATTGGTGCCTGCTTTTGACAGCCTGCGCTACCTTCATGTGAGTGACCAATGTCCAAGCCTGTGCAGAAGCAACTAAAATGTATAATATATGGTCGTCTGTGCTGCCAAACACCTAATGAGCTTTAGCGATGCCCGAGAAAAATAGTGCTGAACGTATCCACCTGCGTATTAAAAGAACAAAATTGCTATGTGTCAACGTGTCGCCCTATCTTGTATTGGCGATTCTGCAGGATATCGGCGGAGCGGGCCATGTCGGAGGCAGCAGACCAGTTTATCTCTGACCATGAGGTCAAGTACGCAGACGTCGCGTCCGGGACTGACTCCGGCAGCCTGACTCTGCTGGACATCAGGAGGCCGGACGAGCTGAAGGACACGGGCTTCATCCCTGGAAGTCGTAACCTGCCGCTGCAGGACTTGGACGAGGCTCTCAGTCTTGATCCGGCCGAGTTTCACGCCAGGTACGGCTTCGCGAAGCCGCAGCCGGCCGACCAGCTGACCATCACCTGCCGCTCCGGGCGCCGCGTGAAGCTGTCCGTACCGGTGTTCACCAAGCACGGCTACACCAATCTGAAGCTCTACCTGGGCTCCTTCCTCGACTGGCAGGAGCACGGAGGCCAGGTGTGCAAGATGTGACTACGGACTGTAAAGCTGGAGGCCGGGGAATTTCTGGGATCAGCCACTAACGCTTACCAGGGTAGGCTTCGAAGTGTAACGAAGTACGCGGATGACGGCGTCGAGTTATTCACAAATGAGGAGTATTGAGGGTATATAAAAGTAACGAATGTGTGTGTGTCGTCACTGTAGGCAGATTAAGCGATTAACGGAGAAAATTACGAAGCTTCACCATTTCTTTGCGAACATGTTAATCATGCTCATGCTGGCTAGTTAATGCTAACTTGTTTTAACCCATTGCCATTGGGTTTTATGGCGAGAAAATAACGGTTTGGGTAATCTTCACCGCTTACATGTGGTTTATTAACGTGTATTTTGTGTGTTGCTTTTTAGTGTACATCAGGCGTTAATTACAGTTTATTTTATGAGTTGGAATTACTAATACGAGTGACCACCTGCGATGACTTGTAGCAACCTTGATGACGTTAACGGTGATAATAACGCAGCTTTGCTATTTTTGTGCGATAATGCTAACTCGTTTCCGCCCATTTCCTGTGCGCTTTACGTTGAGAAGTTAATGCTTGGATAGTTCTACTGATGACTAATGTTTATTCACACCGCGCTTTGAGTGTGTGTTGTGTTTTGGTGCACATCGGCGGTTAATTACAGCTAATCTTACGTGGATATGGTAGTCCGTATTAGAATGCTTGCGATTGACTCGGTGGCTGTGGGGTGTAGAACAGGGCTTAAAATTGATGATTTTTTAGGTCGATTTTTTGTGTGACGTTTGATACATGTGATATAATTTTGTAGCGGGTGATGGTAGTGGTTGGTTATGGTTTCCACTACAGATATTATTTAAAACTTATTTGATTAGGTAGTTTTGTGTCCTTCCACCAAGATACAGGAGGGGTGTTTCCTCTGTGTACCTTCATTTACATGCCTATTACGGTTGAATTTATGTTTATGATAAACCCGGTTTTACGCGGCCTTACCCTCGATGGTTTTGCTATAAACGTGGCAGCCGTGGTTTGGTAGAATGTAATCCTAATATGCTTGTACGTACTAGTGTTTGGCGATATTTGGCTAAGAGGTCATCGCATTTGCTGCGAACCGTGAAAGATAGGTACTTGCTACTAGCATGTGTTCATGCGTTGGAACGCATTCCTGAACCCAATATTAAGAGACCAAGGAGTTCGTTGTCTATGTGGGATCCGGCACGAATGTTCTTTGTGATGTTGTGATGATCCTATTTTTAAACAAGGTGACGTACTATTTAAATCCTATACTATATACTGGAAACTGAAGCTGTGGTGTGCCGGATAAACTGAAGCTGTGGTGTGCCGGATAAACTGAAGCTGTGTCGTGTGCTGGGTGTATTGCGTGTTGACTTTTATAGGAGACAGGATTATAGGTACAAAAGGAACAATAACAGCGCTTCGATACCCATTTTTGCGAAGTGCTGTGCGGTTATCCAGAGAAGCCCCATGCGTGCGCTGTCTTTAGTTAGATCACGCGGAGTCAGGTTTTGTAACCGCATGTGCGTCTGCCTGCTAAATAAAACGCTTGACATCTGGTGGTGGTATCGTGAACTACTGGTGAGTGAGATCGCCGCGTGGGAATTCCGGGTGTTGGATCGGGCGCATGTTAAGATCGGTATATGTTCTGGCGCATGTTTCTTTCAAACGTAAAGAAATCTTTGAGGCGCTTAGGAAAACAATACAAAAGTGTTGCGTTCCAGTGCCTTGTTCTGACTTGGGTACGTTACCTAATGAAATTCCATGTAGTTCGGAGACGAGCGGCCATGCGTCGGAAGTGGATGCTACAGTCACGGATCGGAAGGATTTGTCTTAAAGCCCGGGGTAGTCAAGCACCTGGGCTAAGTACAAATGGCGTAGTTTTAAACCAAAAATTCCTTGTTGCCAATAGCAACAACTGAAATGTTCCGAAGACTAGTCAATAATTGAACGTCATGAGCTTCGACATCTACCGTTCCCCCCCGCTGAAATCCTTTTCGAAGTAACCTCAGAGGCTCCTCAGACTCGGACGAGAAGTGAGCGAGAGCAACGTTTCATATGCAAAGATTAGAACCGAACTGACGAAACGCTCCCTTAAGTATCGTGCCTCTATGATTTGAAGCCATCTGCCTGCAGGCGCGCCGATGCCGTATCGGCACAGGGCTTCAGATCTCGGCCGCCATCGTAGAAGTTTGCGTTGTCATCTCGTCCTCGCCCGGCATTGACTGTTGTTCGCACGTCGTTTTTACTTCGTTCTCATTTGCTGTTATTTCGCTTTATCTCTGACGTCTGCGCTGAATGGACATTTTTGGGACAATGCCCGTGACTCCCGCTTCCTCAATTCATGATCACAAAGTGGTGCACAGTTTCTGTTACGTGATCAACTTTGGAGGCTACGACGCTCGATCAACATGACACCTGTTATGATCGAGCATCTCCCGCAAAATCGGTTAAGGGACTTCCCACATCCAGTTGATTTGCTGTTGTTTTTTTTTTTTGCTCATCCGCCCATGCATGAGTGATGCACGCTAGTAGCAGTACTGTCGGCGTCGGGCGCCTTGCCTTGTGTTTTGTCATGCCAAATGCAATGTCAAATGTGGCTAACCCGCATCGTGACGTCACCAGTTACAGGTCTGCTTCCCAGTGGTGTCCTGAGCTACGCCGCGGATAACTGCTCGAACCGCCCAGTTATTTTTTTTTTTCAGTGCTGTTGACTTATGCAGCCAATCCGTGACAGGGACGCATATTTTTCTCGGTGGCCGGATAGAGAGCGTAGACGGCGTACCTAACTCCATGGCGAGCCCAATCAGTTCAACCGGACCCGCGAACACCTCTGTGTAGTCTTCTGGGGCATCATATTGGGTGAGGCCGATGCCAAACAGATTTTCGGACAGATGGTCAGCGGTTCCATTTCTGACATTCCCGAAGACCCAGGAGCGGTATAAAATATACCTGCCACACACTCCTGGTAATACTCCTTGCTCTCCCAGGATGCGACTCGTACCGTTACGTTGTAACGTACCGTTACGTTGTAAGGTACCCCCCGTGTCATTCCATTGTAGACCGGCATTTTTAACTGGTCGGCCCCTTTGATATAGGTGCATACCGGTAGAATGTTCACTCGTAGACTTGGGCGCAGGTGGCGCCACTGCCAAGCCACGGATCGGACTGCCCTCGCCCCGCCCCCCGAGGGTGACCAGAGCTTAGTGCTGCGCTGTCTGACTGCTTACAGCTAGAGCTTCTTTCCCCGGGTCACCCCGATCATCATCAGCCTCTAATGGTGACGTCAATGATCTTCTACTGCATGAACGTTCCCCCGGGCTTGAGAGCTAGCGACTTTTGTGTGAGCGCCAGCTGGTGTCAGCGGGTGCACTTCTGCAGGAGCTGCCTGCAAAGTCATTCTTCTTGTCATACTGGAAAAAAATTTTCTCGGAAGCGGTGCAAACATTCGACGCCCTGCTACCGTATTTACAGAGTATGGCCATCTGGTCACCTAAGATGCCAAATGATCACCCCCTGCGCACACTAAAGCCATGACGTTCTCTTTAATGCTGTATCCCCGGCACCATTCGTCTCAATGACTGGTTTGTAACTGCTGGCGCCCCATTTATGTGTATCAAGTATCGTTGGGCCATAATTCCGCAAAATAAGTTAGGGAGGGGGAGGGGGGTAACTAAATCGTGAACAATTATAAAATCTCCTCTCCCCAAAATCGCCAACATAAGGGTCTCACCCCGAATTTGGCCCACTTTTTCAAGTTGGAGCTCGAGTCCAGCTTGAGGAGGTGGGGGAGGGGCTTTGGGCCCCGCCCTCCCAGCTGACAAGAAAACGACACCTTTAAAGTATTGCATCCCTTGTATCAGCTTCGACACACACCACTTTGCCACCCCAGCCCCTGCCTCCATCATATTATTCGTGTTATGATTGCAGAAGCTTATCGCATGCAAATGATGCGTCCCGGGCGGCGCCAAAGCTGTCGCGATTGTGGGCGTAGCCGCGCACGCTAAATACCGACTCCGCCGCACCACTAACGTACCATCACAGCCGCGCACGCTAAATACCGACTCCGCCGCACCACTAACGTACCATCACAGCCGCGCACGCTAAATACCGACTCCGCTGCACCACTAACGTACCATCACAGCCGCGCACGCTAAATACCGACTCCGCTGCACCACTAACGCACCATTAGAGCCGCGTGCGCTAGATACCGACTCCACTGCACCACTAACGCACCATTACAGCGCTGCTCTGTATTCAGAATATATCGGTGTTCCGCAGAGGTGCAACTTTCCAGCGACTGTTTGTTGTATATTAGGATTTGCTGTGCTTGATGCCTAAGCCACGGGGATATGTTTGGACCGTGTAGTAACTTGATCTCTCTCCCGGTGCTGCGAGCGCGGTGCCTTCTTCTCCGGTAGAAATGCAGGCTACAGAAGCATGACATGTGTTTTATTCTTGCCAACAGAGACGGCAGGCAGCCCTACTTTTCAGATCATGTGACTCAACACGTACCCCACCTTGATCCCCGGCCAGTGCCGATCCCACTGGCGTGTGTGGGCGATCGCGGCGCCTATCTGTTGTCATCTGCGCGTGGCCGGCGGCTCACGCGGCTGCACGCCCCTCCTGTCTGCGGCTCGGCGGAGCTCAGCCAGAGCTCCCGTGCTGCCGGGGCCGCCGCTGACCAATTCGCGGAACAGAGCTGAGCGTGCTGCCGCGTCGGGCCCGGTAGGCGGCCCGACGCCTATCGAGCCCGACGGACCCTGCCGGGCGCGGAACGGGCGGCGCCCGTCTGCTCCGTGCGCCGGCCGCAGCCAGCTGCTCGTCGCCCCCAGTCGTGCCGCAGACCGCACTGACCGGTCGCGTCGGTATCCCGCTCGCTGGGACCACCTGGAGCCATTGTCAACACGTCAAAGGGCATATTGGTGAAGTTTCCACGTATTTGCAGCGGCGGCTTGCGCCTCGCAAGGTAACTGAGTTGCAACGCGGGGCCCATGGACGTTCCGTGGGAATAGTGGAATTTTAAATCTGATGCAACGTCGCGGTCAAGTAGTCACGGAAAAAGGCCGTCCTACGGTGGCGCCTACAAAGGTTGTGGCCTAAACAGGTTCTCTGGCCACATAATACAAGAGTAATGCAGACCTTTTAAGTGATAGCCTTTGCAGAGAATTCGGTAGTGCATGAATGTGCCATTGCCTTGGATATAATCAAAATGACTCTGCAAACGATATTGCACAGTTGTCTGGAAGTGAAGCACTTACGTATTTGGTCGTTACTCCATAGCAGTTACCGAGTGTGCAAGTTCGAATCCGAATGCGCAAGGAAGTGTATGTATATTGATGTGAACATGTATAACCACTAGCGTCCAGATCTCAATAAAAACATGTCCCAATTTTTGTATAAAAATGCTTTAAAATTCAGACGCGTGTAGGGTTGTGCCTGTTTTGCTATTAAGCATCATTTTAAGTGATTTTAACAAACTTAGTCTTGTGCCAGCATGATTACAACTGCTGCTTTTCCGCGGCTCCTCCCGACCAGCAAACAATGAATTCGAAGACACTGAATTAGCTGATCGTCGCTTCGTCAGCGCCAGGCTGACAGCAGCGGGCCGTCGTCAGTCAGGAGCGGGCCCGGTGCACGTGACGTGTCGCTGCGTGCTCCGCCGCCGCGGCTCCAGGCAAGATCTGGGCGCCGCCGTCCGGCCGGACGGGCCGCTGAACGGCGCGCGCCGCCGCTCTTCATCTGCAGGCGGGTGCGCCACGGCTCGTCAGCCTCAGGTGCCCGTTTGCCGTCAGATCGCACCTCCACGGCCAGCCGCGCAGACTTCAGCTGTCACTGTGGCTGAGATAGACAAACATTTGGTAGACGAGTGCCCATCTGGCCACAGGGCAAGTTAATGTCATGGATCATTTTAAGAACCTCCAAAATGTTGCTGCGGTGACATGGGATGGCCCCTGCTGTCCAGCTTACGGGCTAAGTTAGTCAGGAGTGTATTATCACTCCCAGAGAGGCGCGACGTGCCGTATCTGCCCGACACGAGGGCGTCACGCTGAACCAAAACGAGGCGGTGCTGCGACGGCTTCCCCACATTTAACGGGACTTAGTCTGGGTCACTGTGTTCACAACAGGCAGTGCAGGCTGTTAAAAATGTAGAAACGTGGATTGCTCATTCTATCCCACTACGGGGAATACACTGGTATTAGACAAGCTGGGAAGTCCACTTATTTGCGGCTGTACGGGCTGCAGGCAGTTGCAACTAAATAAAAAACAGCGTACGTTTTTGTGCTGGCTTACTTCATGAACCAGCAGCATCGGAGCTTCGTTTATTTTCATAATTGCTTGACAAACTAATATTTAGTGAACGATTTTGTGACTATCCCATGTTGTAAAAAGTCGGTATCACCTTCAAAGAGCAGCTTTCAAGCATCAAATCGCTAATTCGATTGACACTACTCTTTGGGGATAGTTCCAAAATCTCATCACTAATATCCAACCACACATTTATTTTTAGTAGCATGTTACAACATTCCCTTGAGCGCGAAAACCGAAATTGTACTAAAGCATTTCGATAGTGGGGACACGGCGTGCATACTGCATAGTTTGTAGTTTAAATCAATGGAAAATACGGTGGGGCAGGTGTGGTACTCACCATGCTAACATCCTTTGAATCATTTACAGTAGTTCAGATTGGATCATTTTTCTGCATTATTTCCCTTTCAATGATGCGTTTTGTCGGCTTTGAACATTACATTTTCTCAGCGCTCTTCATGCCTGGCAGGTGATTGTGACGTAATTTCTTCTTTATTTGTGGTGGCGTTATTGAGTTGATTGCAAATATACCGAAAGATGCCATGCATATCTAAACCCTGTTTTCATCCAATGGGGGCAGTTCAGCCCTCTTTCAGCTTGCTCAGCGCCAAACCGCTCTGGTTGCAAAACAAATAAAACGGAGGATTTATCACAGTTACATTTATTTGACATGTCTTGACAAAGCGTCGACACGTTGCGTTACCAAGGGGCGGCTACCCCCCCCCCCCCCCCACTGGGCTCGATTTGAGGAAGGCATACCAGGACAAGTCGTGCTCTTTCCATACATAGGCGTACAACATACATTAACTGCTAATACTATGAGGTCATGCTGGACTGAAATAAGGCTTACGACTAAGGGGAACTTCGGCTTGTCATAGATGGCTGTAAAAGATACGCATGACG
>NW_023597034.1:7920192-8075192 GCF_011947565.3 Pollicipes pollicipes | reverse complement strand
CCCTCGTGGGGCCGGCCCGACATCCCCCAGCGTAAAATGGCGTCTCCAGGCACCACCGGCCGGCGAAGACGGCGCGCGTCGCCGGCGGCGCTGGCCCATTTGGGTCAGTTTTCACTTTCCACGGGCGGCCGGCGTGCGGCCGGTGGCTGGCGGCGCGAGCGCAGAGAGAGTGCGGCCGCGCCGGCGAGGGGAGCGTCGCTACCAGCGCGTCCGTGACAGTGCCGCCGCCGCTGCCGCCGCCGCGCTGACCCAGTTCTGGCGCGCGCCGAGTCCAGGGGGAGCGCCCGGCACCGCCCGTGATGCCGGCGCCGGTGTAAGGCCCGAGCCGCCGCTGGCTGCGCGACGCCACCATGGACAGTGCGTGAGCTCGCCGCACGGACTCCACCGGGGACGTGATGTGAGTACTGGCCGGCAGTCCCGCAGAGCCATCGAGGCCCTGGGACGCGGCGTCGGCGCGCGCAGGTCCGCCCTGCCAGGCCCTAGTGCCGTGCGCAGGTGCGGCCGTGCAGGCCACAGCAGTGCTGTTGTATGCTGGACTGAATACTTGGCCATCGTCCAGCTGACGACGGCGGCACATTCCAGCCATCTCTCGTCTGCCAGTGGATCGCCTCCAATTCCCTGCCTCCACAACAACCTCCCTTTCGGGTGTGTGTGTCGCTGGTGACGTTTATGGGGTAAACGTAGTGCATGATAAATAGGTCGATAATAGTGCCACGAGTTTGGTACCAGAACACTCCGGAGGGGTTATCAGTTCATGTATGTCCCGAGTAGACTAAGGAAAGCGTAGCCCGGGAGGAAGCAAAGCTCATAAGCAAGACCCTGCATCATCAGCCAGGCAGTCGCATAACTTTTAACAGAGGTACTTCCGTCGTCTTGACTGCACACATGCGCGACAAGCCAAGCCTTGTCCCCATCTTGTCCGAAGTCGAATCATGTTTTAGACAGAAGTGGGCTCTAGAAGTGACGCGACGGACAACGTCTTTCCTGGTAGGATGGAAACGCAAATATTTGTCCCGCTTTAGGGTTAGTTCGTGGTAGAGTGGTACTTAAGGCTTGACTGCTTCGAGGACTTGAACCTGGATTTGCTTTTGGCTCTGGCACTACTTGTTCAATGACCGCTTCTACCTTGACTCCACCCGTCTTCCAGAAAAAGATCGATTTTGCTGTACTCAGAGATCGATGCTGCTCTGGTGCCACTTTGGAGATCGTTATTTTTCCGTGGAGTAGGTGAAGATCAACTACGCTGTGGTTTCACTCCATGGAAAGAGCGGCTCGACTCTGGTACTATTTCGTCCAAAGACCGATTCTACTCTGCGCACGTCTTGTACAAAAGTTGTTTCTAGTGTGACCCATGCATCCAAAGATCGCCTTGCTCTGGCCCTACCTCGCCCAAAAACCGGTGTTACCCTGACTCCACGCTGCCTCCTCCGCTCATATTACCCATATATCCTAAGACTTGCTAGAAGCCGTCTGTCCCCTACGACCCTACCTTGATCACAAAGCGATATATCGATCCGACCCCACATTGTCCAAATACTGAGGAGGTACTTAAACTCTAACCTCACTTTGTTGAAATAAGGCTCTGCTCTGGTTCACTCTAATGACTCTACTCTGCCTCTTCCACAAGATCTTTTTTACGTGGGAACACTTGATCCAAAAATCAATTCATCTTTATTCCCATCTTTTCCGAAAGCCAGCCATGCCCTGTCTTGTCGAAGATTGGTTCTTTTTCGGCTCCACTTTGTCGAAAGACCCGCACTGCTGTAGTCGGGTCTTTTTCACCCCCGATCGAATCTAGCAAATTTTACAATTTGAAGAAGTCGCGTCATTTTGAGTATCTGCGCCGCTGCCGCTGAGCACTGAACTGGCCCAGTGACGTCTGAGCTGTCTGACCGATTGAGCTGATTCAGTACACGTAGAACGGGGAGGGGGGGGGGGGGGTATGTGAACGCGACATTTCCCTTATGACCTATTGCATGGAGCAATATTGTTGATGCTCAATTTTCTTCGAAGACCGGGGGTTCGTTCACTTCCACCATTCCTGCACTGACCCGTGCTGAGACGGTGGCAGACGTCAAGTTCTGGTTCGCGCTTCCGCCGTGTTCAATGGACCACTCAATATGCGCCACAGGTCATATGGTGCGCACATGACCTGTCCTCCCTCCCCTCCCCCCTTCTCTTTCTATCCACAGTGACCCATCCTGATACCAAGTTTGTTCTACCGTAGGCAGAGAGGCTAGTTGAAACGAGAAGTAGTTTGACAGGGGTCAGAAATGAAAATGCTAGCTGACATGCCTGTCTTGGGAAAGAAAACCCGTGGTGTTTTCTATGGTCGGTTTTGCTAATTGCACACGACATATATTTGATGTGAATTATAGAATAAATGACAATAGTTTAAAGGTTTCTGAAATATTGTGTTTCATTGCTTGTTTGAAATGCTTTTGTTTATATCTATACAGGCCTGGTTTTGAAGGCACAAGAACAGGTTTAAGCTTTTGATACCAGATGTAGCAAGTTTGGCTATGCCACTTCAGTAAGCCACACACTGCAAATGCACCAATGACGGGCCTTGTAACCACGCATAAACCAGATGGGGTTACTCCAGTTTAAAGTCAGGGTAATTTAATTAGAAATTAGATGTTTGACTTTTTCTTAAAAGTTAGAACAGATAGCAAGTAAATAAGAGGGGACAGGGAGTGAATAAAATGGTAAATCCCAGTTTGCGTCAACCACCGCAAACCAGAGCAGTTTCTCCCCCGATGTTCACGATTGCATTGCCGTCTGGCTGCCTGACTGGAGCTGCAGCGACTGGTCGCGCCCTCTGGAGGACCGGACCCTGTCAGTGGAGGGGGAGGGGGGGGGACTGGTGCCGTGACGTGTAATATCTTTAAAGCCCCGGACGCCCTCGGCTGCCATAAACTGGCTGGAGGCATGCGCCGGTCGGCTCCCCCTGGAAGTTTTAGTGGGACCGTATTTAACGACATGGAAGATTACAATCTTCCGTGAATCGTGTAACGGTATTACCTGCTTAAGTGGTATTAATGTCTGTCGTTCAAAGATCTTTGACGGCCAAATAGTTTACTGTCATTAGCGTTAGACTTCAGTGACTACAAGCTTGCAAGCGAGAAGTAATGACGACAGGAAATAGCGATGCAAATGGTCACGTGACTGTGGGAGACGTGCACGCCTCGTCCTTACAGCCAATTTACCGTTTGATTGACTTAGTTTTACTTATGAGCTGAATGTCCTGACCTAGTTCACAAAAAGACGTGATGAAATTTCAACAAATCGTGAGCAGGGGCCTAAGACCAACTTGGTGCAGCCCGGTTTCTCTCTAGTTTCCTGGCCGGTGCGATAAAAACGTGCGCTTTTCCCGACCGATAGCATCGGCTGCATCCACCCACGCCGCGCAAACCGGCCGCTCAGCCTGCCTTCCCAATGGATCCGCCGCTCTAACGTCCGGCTCCTGGACGCGGCGCCCGGGACGTCGGCCGCACGCCGCGCCGACGCTCCGCCGGGGGGGGAGGGGGGACGGCGTCCCCCACCTCGAGGCCGGGTCACGGCCCGTCGGCGCCCCGCGACCGCTGCAGCGGCGCTGTCGCAACCGCGGGCGACTTTTCGCAGAACGGCGGCGTCCGAGCGGCGCGGCGGCCGCGCGAGCCCGTGAGAAGCCCGCGCGGCGCGGCCGCCCGGCGCCGAAGAAAAGTGAAACTCGGCGCCGCGCTCGGCCGCTCGGGAAACTCGGCGCCGCGCCGCGCTGGGAACCCTGCAGTGCGTCCCGCGCGCGCGCGCACCCAGCGCCGCGGTACTCTCACTTTTCGCTTGGAAACAGAGGCGCGCGGCGACTGAGGCGTTGGAGGAGCCAGGAGTAGGCTAGGTGGTGGAGTTCGGTGGGGGGCTGGGGGAGTTTGTTAGTGTCAGCTAGCGTCGGCCGCCGAGCGTTTCGTTTCCATAGTTACACGTCGTGCTCGCATACTAAATAGAAATGTGCTGGAACCGCGCCACTCTGTGCATGTCCTGTCTCTGTGCCTGAGTGCGCCATCACTCCAGCTCAGTTGCTGAAGCGATGTGGTATCGTGGCTCCGAATCGTGCTAATGTGGATCATGCTTAACGAGACGGCCGGAACACGACTCGGACTAGCGCGCAGGCCCAGGTAATATGTAGCCGAGGAGTCTGACTCAGACTCGGAGCGCCAGCGGTCGAGCTCCGACTCAGAGTTGCCTGCTCGCAGCTGATTGTGCTGCACTCTGAAGTCTGTGCAAAGAGGCTCCGTTGTTTTGCTGCGACGACGTCAGGTCTTTGCAGCAAGCTCTTTTTGTTTTCTTTGGTCATAGTGTAACGTGGTTAAGCTTGCGAAAATAAAGATGAACCTTTATTCTGAGCTTTGACGTTAAGGCCCATTGCAAGCGGTGCAGCTGCGGGTCATTTCGCCATAACGGCGTATTCAGGTCGCACAATTGCACACATTTATTTGAAATGTATGGATACCCGAGCCGGCTACTGGCAGCGTTCACCATACCGCTTTTAGAGATTTAGACAACGACTTAAGGCATTCGCTTGGGTAGCTGAAATACGGGCAGTCAAACCAAGGTAAAACAGGATCAAAGCGAGATTGGATTTTTTGGACTTGGCCCGACATTTGAACATGGCTGCATTTCTTGCTGGCTCTACACATCACAGGTCCGTGTCCTCGTCGTTCAAATTTGACTTGGTTTGATTTTAACGACATGAGTGGATTCCAGCTGACAGTTATGCTCATCACAACTATTCAGTCGTAGTTTGACAGTGCCGTTTTTGGTTATAATGCGTTTCTAAGTTTGAGCAAGATTATCAAACAACTTATTCCGGTGCATGGCCTGTGTGCTGGCGATACGTGCTGTGGTCGGTCCTGGTGGACGTTCCTCCCCGCCGTCCCCGCTGCTGACCGGCGCCCCTCCCCGCCGTCCCGCTGCTGACCGCCACCCCCGGGTGACCCAGTTCGGGTGCGGGTCGCGTCGGTCGTGCCCGTTCCGGTCCGGCCCGGCACCAGGAAGTGAACTCGACTCGGGGCCCGCGCCCACCCTGCGGCCACTTTCTCCGCCGGGCGGCGGCGGCCGGCACGCACGGCCGACCGCCTGGCAGGGGGCACACAGCCGGCAGGCAGCGCTGCCAACAGCGGCCGCCGTCCCAACCGTCAGCCAGCGTCTCGATCGTCAGCCACTGATCGGTCAGCGACAGGCACACTCGGCATCTGCGGCTTCCGCCACCAAACAGCTTGCCATCATCAACCACTGGCCGGTCAGGGAAGCGCTGCCCGGCAGCCATCGTTCCTGTCATCAATACTGCCTTCGCTATGAGCCACCGTCCCAGTGCACGGCCGTCATCGTCAACCACAGTCGCGTATATGACCAAACAGCTGTCTTGGCCCGTGTTTGCCTCGCTGCAAGTGCGCGTCTCCTCCTGGAGCACATGCTCGTACCATGAGTTGGTTTTGGAGTGTGCAGAACGGACGTTTTGACGGCGAGCATTTCAAAATTTTTGAAAGTTGTCGTGCTGTGTTCATCGCTCCACTTTCCGTGTTCGATGCCTGACCACTGGTACACGGTTAACGGGCAAGCATGGACTGGAATCAAATCGATATAGACAGGATACGCTCTACCTAACACGATGGTATGACAAACTCTTGCTCTTGCCCATTTATCAGAGTATGATCGGAAAATTTAGCATTAGGTGACATAATGCGCACATGGAGCACATGTTCCACCAATCGTAAAGAACCCTACACCATGCTACGTACGCACGCACTCTCCTCCAAAATCTGCTGCCCTTCAAGTAAAGCTTTGGCACCTGCGTATTATAATGTACCGATGTTCAAATCGACCATCAGGTGAATAATACACTTTTGGCCGATGCCACCCTTTGTGCGAGGCAATAGTAATTGCGTAATTTATCTAGATCCTTGTTTGCCACAGTCACAACTTTAATGGCATCAGGAGAGCCAACACCTCCCCTCCCCTTGGTTAGGGTTCAATAATAATTGTTGAAGTTATTTTTGATCAATTTTCTGCACGCTGACATAAGCCTGACGTTGAAATATCAAACTATTTGGAAGCTGAGTACCTCAAAGTACCTAAGTGACGATGCTGCATGCCATAGAATACGTCAGTTATCATATATATATATATATATATATATATATATATATATATATTATCATATATATATATATATCATATCAGTTATCATATATATATATATATATATATATATATATATACAGGTATCACAACGCATCCAATATTTCTGGAAAATGATTCATCTAACCTGAAATACTCTAATGAGATGGTGAAATTCGCGTTTAGCAGCAGGCGGATAGAAAAGGTCTCTGAATTCAACATCACACAGCAAAACGTTTGGCTAGTTGTGCCTACTTGGACTATTGCATTGCGAACCTCTGGAGAAAATGTGTTGAAGGAAAACACTAAGCCCATGGGGTCGGCAGTACCAAAGTCGGTACCCACAGTACCAAAATCAAACTCGGAATTATGCCCAGGTGCAGTGAAACTGAACAAATTCGAACCTTACATAATGCTAACTGGATCGGGTTGATACTGATGTATGTGGAGGGGAGTGAGAATAACCTTGTGCTCATAATTTAATAAATAAGCCCATAGAACATGCGTTTGCAGGTTCTGGGGCACGGGTTTGCACCCATGAGCCGTGGAAAAGGCGGACTGTGTCCTCCGGCTCTGACTGAAGAGGTCAGGGGCTTAACTCTGGCTCTTGGCCATGTTTTCTGACCGGACCCCTGACCTGATGGCACGCTGTGTGTGATGCGTACCGACGACCTGAGCTGGTCGGCGGCCCTAGCCCCCGGGCCACGTCTGCCTGAGCGGAGCCCTCAAGCCGACCCAGACGGATCAGCCTGCTCCGCCATCGGCCACCGTGCTCCTCTGTCCCTGTCTAACGGTCTCAGCCGTCGTAATTCTAAGCGGAATCTGCAACCGGTTTGCGGGATCCGAAATCGAGGTTTCATTAGAGAACCGACATTTACGTGTAGCACACCGCCCTTGTGACAGTTTAAGCCTAAAAAATAAGGCTATATCTGTTTCATATCGCATTGTTATGTTACTTGACTAATCTTTATGCTTGACATGTCTGACTCGCCACGTCTCTTCTCCTTTGTTGTGGCTTAGCGATGTCTGTTTCTGAAACATTGCATGCATTCTCAAACGGATTCTGCCGTCGTCTCCTTCTGAGCGGCGTGTTGAGTTCCCTTCGCCTGTAAGTACCGTTTCGAAGTGCGGTGACAGCTCACGCTCAGACAGGCCAATATGCGGCCACTACACTTCAGCTGCAAAGCCGAGGCTCAGCCCACGAGCAGCGCTGCCGTGAGTTGAGGGCGGGGATGTACGGGTGTTTGGGGGAGACAGCCGTGCGGCCCCGACATGAAGCATCCTTCGCGCCGAAAAGCCATGCAGGAATACATCAATGCTCCGAGGCGGTTGAACGTCAGAGCTCACGCGGAATTAAGGGCGGCCGAATGTGTCCATTTCCCGCGGAGCACTTGGCGGCCAGAGCGGTCGAGCACCTCAGTTGGCAGCGTGTCTCTGTTGCATGACCTGAGGGTCGTGTCATTCCTATCGCGATTTGCCGCGCCAGCATCTTCTGGCCGGCAAGTGAGCCCAGTCGAACTCCAAAATTGATATTATGGTGATGCGCTGCTGCCTGTGTAACAGAAGGCCCGGCTTCTGACGTTTCTACTGCGACTGGTGTAGATGGAACCGCTGTAACTACGGATGTAGTAGTGTCCCAGAGACTGCAGGGGGATAAAACTTGTTTAAACTTGACCTGAACTGCCGTTTCTATGCCTGGAAATGCGCGTAAAATATGCGATTTATGACGAAGATTGGGAGACTAAAGGCCATCGCGGAACAATTGGAGACCATGTCTCTTAGCCTCCTGCTCATGTCTCACACGTCATGGATGGGCCCGTTTGCTGGATCAGACCAGCTCGGAGCTACGTCACGAAAAATGCGTCAAAATCGTTGTAATACCGCAGCCAACTTTACTTAGCGCAGACGCCTAGCCAGAGCCATACCACGTGCAGGAACCGACATCAAATTTGCGTAGAGACTAGGTCCCAGAAAAGCGCAAGAAATTATTCGAAACAAATCCAAAGCAAAAAAAAAAAACTCTACACTTCCCCTGCATCGCAGGTGATGGCCTGATGCTGTCCCCCTCCAACCAACCCCACCCCCCTTCACATGAACCGGTGTACCACGGAGCGTTGCACTGCTTTCTGTCAAATCACCTCAGTAACGCGTGTGACACTGGAAACTATGGCTGTTGGAGGTCACTTTCTGCCCGGAGCTGGATGCGGTACTATACCTGAGCCCCGAGACAACGCCGGCAGATTGCTGCTTTCGAAGATACAGGACCGGGAACAAAGGATATGGAATGTGCTCTCGACTGCCTTGCTGCCCTGTGCCTCCCTGTGCGTGCGCCAGCGGGTGCGGCTGTCCGGCGCCCGCGCCCGGCGCCCATCACCGTACCATGACGGCGCCCCCCACGGCCTGGCTCCGGGCACTATTGGCCGCCGTCCAACCTTTTGTTTGTCGCCGTCGCTATGGTAATCGGTCTGGTTTTCTCCGGCCGACAGCGATGGCTTCACTCTCGGCGGGCGGAGTGGGGCGGCGCGCGGAGCTCCTCCGTCGCCGCCTGCCGACCGGGGTCGGGTCACAGCCGGGGGCGGGGTGCAAGAGGTCACGGCCTGCGGCACCGGTGGGCTGCCAGTCTTCCTGTATCTGCGCGTCATTTTTAACACAAAATATGAGCTTATTGGTTCATACGTCGCATCTAATGTACTGTAAGCCTCAGCCTAAGGGGATGAAAAATCGGCAGGGACTTTTAAAAATTTTGACCCTCTTCCAGATTCGTCCTTTTTCATAACGTAGACTGATAGAGGGGGAGGAGATCGATGCGACCACCGTGCCATTTCCAAATTTAGAAGGAAGAAAGTGTCTCGCAAAAAGCATCGGATTTGTCTGAATGAGATAGCAGGACAAGTTTTACATTGCTAGGTCAATGAAGTGGCCCCATTATCCTAGGTTACATGTCATTGTTTGCGGATAATCACACTATTTCAACTTAACATGCAAAGAATTACCACACTAGTTTACGCAGCGGCATAAAATGACCATAGACATGTTCCTTGTTGAATTCTGTGAGTTTGTTCGTATTTTTGCGTTTTTAACCTGTGTTTATGATCTAAGGCCTCTTTAATGTGACAGTGTCAGTCCGTAACTGCCCATCGGATCAGCAGATTCGACCGTAGCTGCCCATCGGATCAGCAGATTAGTCCATAGCTGCCCATCGCCCGCACGGGCCGTTGATCGCCGTGCAGCGGCTCCCAAAAACGTCTCTTCTCAGAAACTAAAGACACGCTTTTGGCGGCGAAACACGCGCACTGAACGCCCCATAGGTTACAAAGAAGTGAAGTGTGATGGTACGATAAGCTGAAGAGATATCCAAAGCAAATATTTGGTGTGGTGGGGGCAGTGGTTTCGCATGCCCCGCCCCCCCCCCCCCCCTCTTCACCCCTATCAGGATGAGCGTAAAGGATTGTGATCATTTGCTCTGCTTTCATCATCAACCATTTTATCTGAAACGTTCTCAGGGAATCGCCGCGACCGTCAGCCATGAGTTGACCTTACGGTCACCCTGGAGAGAGGCTCGAGCGCCTGCACACATTCCGCCAGGTCGGCGTCCTCTGCGGGGCAGGACTCAGCCGCGCTGACAGCCCGTAGTCGCAGGCATGGCCGAAAGGGCTCTAAGCCAACGAAACCGGAAAGCAGATTACGATAAGATCTCTAATCCATTTTTGGAACACAGGTTGCAATTCATCACCGATCCCTCTGCAGAAGACGGATCGCGATCCAGAAATGAGTCCTTTTGGGATCGTGTTCTTAACGGATAAGAAACATGATGAGCGGAGAGAGGTTGACATATATGAGGTAACTCGTGTATGATGTCTGATGCGGTTTCAATATGTCATGCTTAGATATTATGCGCGACGTGTTGTCTGCCGTCGCATGCGTAGGCGTGGAAACACAGGTCCGGTCCTGGTCGATGCCCCTAGTCTAACTCCATGGAAATGCATAGACATTCATGGTCTTAAAAAAGTTAACAGACTCACCCAGTTCTTGAATATTTGCACGTCTTTGATCGCACAATCCTTTTGGAGAGCAGTATGATAGAAAGCTTTAGGAGTGCTCATTCGGTTGCCAGTTCTCCAGGTACCATCGCCCCGAGCCGAGGCACGCCTCGCTCATGTCATGGCATGCTAGAGTCCGCAGCACTGCAAATGCATGGGTGGAACATCAAAATAATCTGGGACACGGGAGTGTTCATTTAAACTCTCACACAACAGAAATCTTAAGTTGTCGAACGAAAATGTGGCCATCGGGTTCCCCAAACGGATGGCTTGTTCCACTCGTGTGGGCATTTTGCTTGAGAACCTTAAGCTCGCTAAGCTTCCTGTGAAATATAGCCTCATTCCTTTTATTGCACGAGGATTCGTACGAGCATTTATCCTTGTTGGACTAAGATACCTCAATAGCGCCCCCCCCCCCCCCCACACGGTATCTTTAATAGCAGTATGAGCGTTAAAGGCTTAATGCTTAACTTAAGCGTATCATTAAGCACAGCAAAGTACGTTTGGTCCACCAGATGCGGCATGGTTGAGCCTAACTAAATAGCTGATCAAATTGCTAATGAAAGATCTGACATATCAGTCCGGATCTTTGCAGCGGCCGGCCGTGAGCTACCATGAACTTTTTGGCTGGATTTTTAAGGAGATATTTGGCATGAGGAAGCCCGCCGACCTTCTTCAAGCATTCCCCGCATGTGGGTTTTAACGTTTTAGACATCCTTTGTGAAGTTGCTTACTTTTGTAAAGTTTTTGAAATTTTGCTCTCAGGTAGCGAGTGGTGTCGAGGATGTGTTGGATGCATTCCGCGCTCAAACGTTGTACATCGTATGTTTGTTGAAGAATATGAATTCGACGGAAATTCGCAGCGTTAATTTTCTATACGTGTACTACATGATGATGTGTTTCCATAAGGCGTACTTCAGTTTAGGCTTTTCATCGCCTAGCTAGGTAAAACCAAAGACCTATACTAAAGACCTAAATGCTGATGGGAATCATATTTAGCTCAAACAGTCTAGTATTACACAACTTAAATTGATAGAGATGCTCTTCAAATAGCTGTATCCTGCGGTTCGTCTCTGCCAAGTCTTTGATCTAACGGAATGGGTCAAGGGTCAAAGGTAACCTGTAACCAAAGGGTCAAAGCACGACCTGATTTGATGTGTTACAGGTCATGCCTACTGTTTGCTATTATCGGCGCTTAGTTCAGTGCGACACTGGGCTCACGATAATGGGTTATCCACTCGCGCAATAAACATGAATCAGAATTTTGGAGAAAGCCTTAAGCCACAGGCTGTCTCGTTTACCTTTTTGACCTATCAAAGGTAACCTGTACCATTACGCCAGGTATCCGATACCGATTTTTGCTCGAATCTACGGTGATTAACATTCTGAATACCAACATGTGCTTCGAGGCCCCGCTGATCTTTCGAATGTGAGTCCGTCTGACGATAATCAAATTCCTTCCACTGGCATCCGCTGATTGGTGCTCGCGCCGGCTCGTAATTCTAAGAACGCCCGGTTGTCTCCTATAAAGTCCTGGTTAAAAGTGAGGTCCCCAAGGCGTTCACAACTACTGTTGCGCATCAAACTCATAGATCGTTGACTATAAGCAGTCACAACCAGTTGTTGAAGGTGCCTAACCGATCTATGACTTGCAGTGATTAATAAATGAACGGCAACCGGTTTTGAAACACATTATGCCATAATCCTAAATTACGAGGCTTTATAATTGATGTGATGCTCACACCGCCAGAGAGATTTATGTGACTGATTGACATTCTCGTTGAAAATAATCTTTGCCATTTTTGTGAGAGAGAGAATGCAGAAAAGCACACGAACGAACGTCTCCCATAAACATAGATAGATCAGGTGAGCTAGAACTCCATCTAATCCATTGCATCATTTTCTATCCACATTTTACGCATGGGCAGAAAATCCACACCTAACTGTCGATGAGCAGTTGTAATTTGCATCTCACAGTTCCTGCGAATCCGATATTTCTAACCATTGGAAACTGGATAAGAAAGTACCTTTAGTTACATTTATTTCACGTACATGATTTCCTTCATATGCTTGATGTTATAGTAGAGATGTAATTGTTAAGAAAGGTGCATGAAATAACAAAGTAGAATGAATTCAAAAGCCAAGATGCTGCTACCTGCTTGTCGTTGAACGAACCACGCATGCCATGCAATATCGATCCATCGGACAAAAAATTACTTCCGCTCTCGCTCTTTTCGTTAGCATGGTGCTGGACATCTGAGACACGTACAGCTTATTAATGGAATTGACGTGATGAATCTTTCAAAATAATAACTTATGTTCATCACAGAAAGCCTGCTGTTGCCCTTCACTTGTGGATGTGGGCCCCTAGTTTTGGCCTTCGCTTCTAGGAGCCGTCTGGGGAAGAGCTCCAAACCTCAGTGTCCGGGAAAAGCTTAAACGCGTCAGCTGCCTAGGGCACCTGCACCGGCCAACGGTCCTGGAATATCTGTCCTTTCCGGTTTCGGGAAGAGCTGCTCTCGTGGTTCCGTCTGCGGCCGCGGCTGGACGCGCTGCCCGTCCGGCTGTGGTGAGGCGGCTGGTAGCGTGAGCTCTGTACGTGGGCCGACGCCGCGTCGAACCGCAGTGTTGCATGCCGCCTGATTTTCTCACTGATACGATGCCCTGCGAGCGGGCAGTGCCCCGAAATGGTCACCCACAGTAGCCCAAAGCCGGGATCAGTGGGATTTCCAGTGCAGGACCTCAAGCCGCTATTCAGATGCCCTGTCAAAATAGATATGGTTTGTGTAGGTCATGTCATCAGCAATGGAAAGTTGAACAATCTGAGGCTGCCATTTTTAGATCCTAACCTGCATATCCTCACGCTCAGGGCACCGAGGCCCGGGTCGTTTGTGGACCAATGGCATTTCATCTCACTGTTTATCAGATAAGCTTTTTCCTAACATTCGCCTACCGAACGATGTGTAGCATTGCCAGTCAAACTTCAGTTCATTTGCATGCATGATAACATCACAAAGCCTTCCAATGAAAGCTTTTCAACTAAGCAAAGAACGGTGCTTTTGGCTTCATGGAATCCTTCTTCACACTGCGCTAGTCCCATATCAAAGCGCCGACATCGGTAGCCCCTTTCTTTCTCTCCAAAAATGGAGAAGTTCCTTTCGTGCCCTCCCCATGCAGCCATGAAGGCTCAGTGCAGCCATGGGGGCTGCTCTCGTGAGATGACCGTGCCAAGACCGCAGTACGCTGCCGAACTTTACCAAACTCTGTGCATCGGTTAATGCCCGAGATCGCGCCATGCACTGTATTAATCTTTAAAGAACGTTTTCCACAACATTTGTTTGGAGTACACCAATTTTGAGGGCAAGTTTTGTTTTTCGTGACCTCGCACCTCAGATGCTAAGGCATTGGACACTGGCAAAGGTGTGGCCGGCGCCTGTATTCGGGCGCCAGAAATCTCGCTAAACGACGAGACTCGCTGTTAACGCCTGCTGGCAGCTGTCGAACGGACTCCCGCTGAAGCTGAAGCGGGGACCACCGTGTCCCGGCCAGCAGCGTGCCTGAGTCCGACCGGACTCGGACTGGTGTTCCGCCGGACATGGACTTGGCTCGGCCGGATTCGGACTCGATCCCGGACTCGTGACTTTTAGGGGCTCGGAATCGTGTTAATTGAATGATTTTTGCGGATAAATCAGGCCTTGGCTAAGAATGAGCAGTTTGAAAAACCGAAGTCACGGGCTCAAGCTGATCTTCCGGCGAAGTGATTTTAGGAGACTTGAAGGAAGTTTTGTCTTTCATTTTAACTTTTACCATACTATTGAGTGTATTTTATGGGATGGAGAGAGTCACAGAGAGCTTAGTGTAGATATTGCAAAGGTGCCGGGTTGGATTATGCGGGCCTGGCCTGCTTCTGCTGGTCTCGCTGTGTTGGGACCAGATCAGTTCGGAATATGCTACTCAATTTTGCACTTCGGTCAGTAAAACTTCGCAAAGGGTTTTATCATATAGCATATGCCTGCATCTTGATAGCCGTTCCAATGTTGTCTGAGCAAGGCGTCATGTATGGCAACAGGCTTGATCAAAATAAGACAGAGTTGGGTTAGATGTTCGCACTGCTGTATGCTTACACGCTACCACAAGCTTAGACCTTGACGGTCTCTGGAATCGCACGACGACCCGGGCAGATGGAAAGTGTCGAGAATGAGCTCGGATTCAAAACACCAGAGATCGTAGTTGCGCAGTTTTCTAACACAGGTCCCGCCTGTCAGTGGCGTTGCGGGGTATTTGTTATGTAGTGCTAAAATATTTCGGTCAAATTTTCACGTTGAACTACAGTTTATTTATTAGTGTGCCAAGGCGTTTTGAGGTAGAAAAGATGCAACGCCTCTATTTGTCAACATGATGACTTTTCTGAACCTATCAGGAAATCTCTGAATGTCGCGGGTTTTTGCTTTAATGCAGAGTGTGGTTGTATTTCAACATAGCTTGTGCCTTACATAAGGCCGCGTTTCTGTCTGTCACCAGTTGTAGAACCGTACGTCGTGCTACATTATTACGTCGCCCATCCCACTTACATCAGCCGTTGCCCCACCCTACCTAGAATGGGTGAGAATCATTTTTACTGACAACGCCCGTACGCACAGTGTTGCAAGACGTCGTTTTGAAGTGCACCATGAGGTAAATGTATTATGAGGGCTGCAAGGACGCTTCTCGGGCGTATACCAAGGGACCCTGGCGGTTGGATTTTGCCACGGCGCGTTTGACATGCAATGCACTTTGTGGACCGTTCTGGCTCCAGCCATGACTGTGAGGAGATCAGGGAAAGCAAACTTATTTGTAAGCCGCCCACCTCCTGCAATTATCTCCTCTAAATCTCCAGAAATTTCGCACTCCGCCATTCCTTCATGGACATTCTTACTGTCACGCTGTCTGCCTTAGGGACCTAAAGAAGAGTGATGTAGGATAGCCACAGCTGTTCAACCGCCTATTGTCGCACGTCGCAGGTCGGTCGCAATCGCTGCAATCATATCGCTGCTGCTCGGCTTGGGTCCTGTACAAATGTCGCGAACGATAACTTAGCAGATCAGCGCAGCAGTAATGCCGCGTGCACACGTTACGCGGCTCCGTCGAGTATTGAGAATAGGCCATCAGCTGTCGCACGCTCCGACGCAAGTGCATCTCCGGAACGCCACGCCGGCTGCCTCAGCGCCGTGAGCCTATTGAAACTGAGACCGTCCAGGAAGTAGGCCACCGATGATACAAGTCACCGGGGAGCAGGGTTTCACTTTTTAACAGCGATGACGTCACCCGCTGGAGGCGGACGTCGACAGGTGGCGCCCTCCGGCCGTCCGGCCCGGGCTGATGTGGCAGCGCACGGCCGGCGGGCAGGCACCAGTGGCACACGCAGCTCCTGAATTGGCGGTTCTTTAGCGAACGCATTGTTTGGTCCAGGCTTGGTCCGGCGCCATGCGCTCATCCAGCGCTGCCTCGCCAAAGCGCAGCGCGAGAGCTGTGGCGGCCCAGCCGTCGCCAGGCTTGCGAGCACACTCCCGGACTGCACGTGACGCTGTCAGGCAGACACATTGGAAAGTGGCGTTGGCGCCCCTCCAGTTAGAGGCTGGGATCCCCCCGAGTCACTGCAGTTGTCTGGAATGTAGTTGGCACGCTCTGAGGAAAAGCGAACTTGCTGTGCACTGCCTTCGAGGTAGTTTGTCATCAAGAGGACTACAAACTTTGAATATGGTTAAAATTAGTTATGCAACTACACGTGATATTGGCTGGGCACCTACAATGGAAAAAGTACCGTGACTTGAACAGTTTTGGCTGTCAATGGGACTGTTTTAGGATGTAATGACAATGCTACTCTTTGTGTTTATTTGAGGCATAAAAGTGAATGATTATGGGCGTGAGACACGGGATAAATGAGTGACTTTTTTATTCATGGCTAGCATCTCATTCAGTGCGTTCTGAATTTTTTTTGTACATTTCTAAGTACAGATTATTTAGACGTTCTGCAACTCACATCTTCCGTTCACAATAACCCGAAAGATCACGTCTCTGGTGTGACAAGTTTCGCCCCAATAGCATCCATGACCGAACAATGTTTGCTTTATGTAAATCGTACAAACAGTAGCCAGGCTGGTTAAGTCACGCTCTCAATCTCGGAGAACACCTCACGCCATTTACCCGGGCATGCAGTCATCATATTGTGAAGAGTGAAGCTCTGTGGTACCTTTGAAGCTTACCGCGATCTGCGGTGGGTGACCTCATACGGTGATGACCCAACTCGTCTCTTTTTTATGCAGGGAGGATTTAGACAGGATGACTTAAGCCAGTAAAACCGCCCTGCAACTTCCTTCTTTCTTTCCGTTTCTCTTTCTATTTCTCTCCTCTCTCTACCGCTTGTTTTCCCTCTCTTCTATCTTTATTCCCGGCCTCTCCCTCTCCCTCTCTCTCTCTCTTTTTCTCCCTCTCTTTCTCGTTTGGGGCGTGATTGCTGAGAGTTAGTGCCCTGGGCTCACATGTGGGGGCCGGGTCCGATCCGCGGTTGTGCTATGGTCCGTGGGCTTTAATAGGCCCCTGCAGCCGCTAACGTTTTATAAAAGGGCCCGTGACGACGTTCGCCGCGTTCCCTTTTCTATAAAAACTCTTTTCTGACCGAAACCTGGAGCAGCTCTGCACCAAAGCACTTCAAATTAATAGTTTGACCATAGTCTAAATGCTGCATGCATGTATCTTAAATTGCATTGTGTCGAGTTGTGTGCTCAGTAAAAGTTAGGATCTTTCATGGATTAATGAACCACCATCTAATAGTGGATGACTTAGAACGACATTCCGCAGGCAAGGTGGCAGGAAAGGGGATTCACAACGCCATGTACATATCACTTACCCATTCGTGCAAGACCATTCGAGCATTCGGCTCAATTGAATTTGCTAATTTTGCAGATGAATTGGAGTCAGACCCGTACTCATACAGCAGTGGGCTCTCGCCATAATATGCCCTCTCAAATATCGCTTTAAAAGACACGCTGTGGCAGCGCGCGCTCATTTTACGCGATACTTGTTCCCCATGGCCGCGGTACATTCCATGCAGGCAAGCACAAGCCTGCTTTAGACGCCATTGAGCAAATCCATAAACGGCTCATCTATTTGGAGAGCATTAGCCAGATCCTCATGCTGCACACATTCTCATGTGTGTATCAGGTGCCGTACCAATGCCGACCAAAACAGTGTCGATGAACACAAGTACCGACTGCTCCGGCAGCGCTCCTCCCTCCCTAGCCGGCTGGGATGCGGCCTGATTGCGCATGCGTGATGCGCTGTCGGACACATGCTTGATCACAGTTTTTGCCGTTGAGATTAGATCGAGCCGCGGCGTTGTGCTGCCGTCGTGTCGGGGTCGCCCGGGCCACCACCTCAAACGGTGCCCCTCCCAGCACCTCCCGGGCCGTCGGGCGCCTGGTGACACGGCGCCTCCAAGTGCCGGCGGGGCTGCTGCGGAGGAGCCGCAGAGGGGAGGCGCCACGCTCCGCCCGGCATCTCACAGCTGGCTAAGGGTGAAACCACTTTCGCTGCTGAGCCCTGCGGCGGGCTCGTGTCGCAGCCAGAACGGTGGCGAGCTGCCCAACTGTGGTGATCTCGGCGACGACCGAGCCCCCCAGCTCACCAGCCGAGGGTCACCTGGCGACACGCCGCCTCCCCAGCCGCCTCCCTCGTCGTATCCCCGCCCGGCGGCCCCCGCATCCGGCTGCGGGCGACCGATGACGTCAGGCAGCGGCCGCCACGCGCGGAACGCGCGACAGGGAGCGAGGCCGGCGGGTTTCTCCGCAGCGGAGGCGCCCCGGCGTCGCGATGGCGTCGCCCTGGGGACGAGCCGTATGGGGCTGCGGCTTAGCGTCTTTCTCCGCGCCGCGGCTCCTGGTGTTGTCATGAGGCTCGCGGGTTGGGGGAGGGAGCGGATAGAGGGCACGGGTGTCTCTAGGAAGACGCTACGGAGGCCATCCAATTACTCCGCACCTCACCCAATAAAGACCCAGCTGCCACGAGGAAATCCGAGCCGCCTCAGGCCGATCCACGCATGAATCAGGCAGCGACCCACACACCCATTTATATTCAAAGTGGGGCATTGTCCACGATGTGACCCGTTTCTACAGCGCACGTTGTGAAAGTGCCGCGGCGTCGATAGAGGCGAGTCGGCGACCGGCCAACGCGGTCGGGTCGCCCGTACGGCGGTCGGCACGTAGTCGCTCGATCGGCCGGCCCGTGCGCTCAGTGGGTCCGTGGCCGGCCCGTGGTCAGTGGCCGGCGCCGGCCTTCCGCCGCTGCCGGGGCGTGCCGCCGCCGCCGCCGCCGCCGGCGCTGACCTCGCTGCACGGCGCGGTGGCGACACGCCGACTCGACGACGAGGTCGGCTGACCCGGCCTGGGCCGGGCCGGCCGCTGGAGACGGCACCAGCGAGCCGACGGGCCCGGCGCTGAGCGTCCAGCCCGCCCCCAGCTCGTCAGAAAATGCGAATAGCTAGCAAATGTTCCATAGCTATCCGTAGACAGTCCTGGATTATTTGGTTGCGCCTTGCTTCATAATTTTCAAGGAACATTTTGACGCTGTGGTGGGCATAACCATGTGCTAATTCGAAAACAAATACCTGTCGCGTATCATGAAGCACTGTCGGCCTACAGAACGATTCTCACTGATATACACAAGTGCCCATGCCTGCAACAATGAAGCTACCACCTCGCAGGGCAAAAGTCATCAATATTTTGCCGCTAAACCACTCTGCCTGGCTATCTGGCTGTCTGGAAGTCTCATCTAATGATGCATATTTTACAGCAAATTGGCAAGCGGAGGGAGAAGTCAAGGCATTGCAGCAGGTCGACTACTGATGTGCCTTTGCACTCATTAGTGCCAATTATGAGTTATGGGGCATTCTGGGCCTGGGGCTACTCTCCAGAGTGCCCCGAATTCCAAATATCATCACCAGGTGATGGCATAAAATATGTGATATTTTATATGTGTACAAACATCAGAGCTGGTGATGGAGAGTTGTTCATTTAGACCTGCCTTTCAGTATTTCGTCTGCACGGCAATATCCATTGTCCATGATAAAGCAGAGCATTGTCATAGACCCAGACCTGCTTAGTATTGAAGAGAATAACACTCACGCATCTTGTCTTGCGATATGATGATGCGCGCGATTATAACATGGCATTGCTGCCATATGTCTTATGATGCCTTACCACCCGGCGGCCGCCATTTGGCCTTTCATCATTGTATTTTGTTCACGCAGCGACCACCGCTAGGGCCGGCTGCCTGTCGCATTGTATTGGCCCCAGTCTAAGCCTGACCTACCCACACCTACGGCTCAGGGTGACCAAACCTGCCGTCTCAGTGCGGCCAATACAGCGGGCAGTCTCATACCAGCCGCATGGGCGCCTGCCCTCCATCCATTGGGCCCGATTTGTACCTTCTGCAACTCCTGCCTACCCTACCAGTCTGGGAAGTCTGCCCGACGACTTCCAACACTTCGCTCCGGATCTTACGCGTGCAGATCTGGTGCGCCACACGGGCATAACCTGCTTTTTCTATGAACACGCACTCTGACCTAGCTGGCTTTCAGCCGCCCCCGGTCTGCCGCCGGCTGCTCCGCCTTTGTAACGAGTTGCGGTGGCCCGCTACCGTGAGCCGATCTGCGGCTGCAATTGATGCCGCATGCGACAAGGTACGCGCGGTTACGTGCCGTGCTCTCGTGCCTGCCTGTCGCCGGTGAGCGATATTTTCCTGCCCTTTGAGCTGCACTCACCATACCGGCCCGGGCACTTGGGCTTTACCACCGCGGCGTTGATACGGTACAGAGTTCAGCAACCCTTTGGAAGATCGAGAAATGCCTGTATTTCCCAGATGTGAAGCAGCATCAAAGCGGGCAAGACCCGAGCACAATGGGATTTGGGGCCGCGGTACCACCCAAAGTGCGGTAACGCCGCTCCCACGGATGTGGTATCACTATTACTGACGAAATTTGTGTGTGTCTAGTGCATTCAGAACAAAGCGTGAGACCTGCAGAAACTAAGAGGCTTTCAGTTTAGTGGCTTCGATTGACGCTATGCCGTCCGGTTCTAAGTCCGGGTTAAAAGGTAGTTATTTCTCAGAATGGGAGTGGCTGGAAAATTATTTCCGTAAACCAGTACTGGTGAAAAACTGACCAAGCTACTTTAGAGCGAGCGGAGATAGATATATCTGTAGATGGAAAACAAACCGCGTATATTCCAACCGAAACGAAGTGAAACGGCATTTCCGATGCCCTTGGCATCACTCTTGTTGCTTGCGACAGCATTTTGGCCTCTTTTTTAACAGGTCACTGGAATAACCCGAGTGCGGCAGTTTTCAGACGTCCAGCCCGGCGAGGCTGTGGTAAACAGGGCGTTTGTGGTCCAAGACCTGTCAGTCACGTTAGTCGAAAACAGCGCCCCCGGTTATCTGCGGCCATCTGGGGTGCATGCCAATGTTTCTGGTCACTTGGCTCGGTGGTAAGGTTGGATTTGCCAGGGCTGGAAGCGGTGGGCTAATTCAAGTGCGGGGTGATGCGGCGCGATATCGCGAATTTCCCGTCGGATTTTGCGCCCTTTCTGAGTCAGACGGTGATCACATATGTCTTTGTGTGGGCAGCTTGCTGGGGCTGTTGTCGATGACTGGACGTGGCTGTGCGTGGGAGGAGATGTCAAGCCAGTTTAGGACGCGTTCAGCGAAGGTTTTGGGATCAGAGGTTCTTAGCTTGCCTTTTACTAACGCACAAAGCGAAACAATAGCGCTGTCTCACGCATGTTTTAAATAGTGGGGCTTTGAGACATATAAGCCGAAAACTAACTGATTTCAGCTAGTCTTCCACTCCTCAGTTGCCTAAACATCAAGAACTTTATCCTCGTCGTGGAATAGGGTCCACGGGCCTATAATTTTTGGCGTAAATGCAAGGCCTCTTAGAGCATGATGTTGAAATTTCTCAATACCGTTGATGAGTTTGCTTTACTACAGTTCTGCCACTTTTGCTTAAGATCAGTGATTATTCATATACCACAAGTTACTGGTAAAACAAAGATATTAAGCAGTCAATGGGATACACTATGAAAATGCTCAATGCATATGGCAGTGACCATGTTCACCAAAGCCGTGATCTGTACTACAATAGAGTTAATGGTCACTCACGGCGATGAGCACGGCGATAAGACAGAGCGCTGCCGAAAATCGTCTTGAGCACAAAAACTTGTAATCCCCTTAAATAACAGGGGTGATTCCTTTCTTCCTGGAAATGCATTTGCATACACCTTGCAACGAATTATCACGATATCTGTCATAAGTCGTGAAAATCACCTCTTTGCCACCAGTCTTTACCTATGCCTTATTGCTGCATTTCAAAGTTTGCGTGGTTAAATACCTTAGTCATGGCCGTTTGTTTCTTGGTGCGAAATGGTTATACACAAATGGTCCAAGCTGCGAGCCATGCCTAATAATGACGGATGCACGTGTAATGCTGTGGTGTTGATTCTGGTGAGCCTTGCACAAGCGGCACCGTGACAATCGCCCATCAGGTGGACTGCGCACACGTAGTCGCAGCAGCAGAATGACAAACATGGTGGACGAGAAACATTTTTGCAGGCATTTCTTGCAAGCAATAACACAGTTTGCCGCTTGGCAATCTGTTATTGCGCGAGCTCAAGGAGCCTCACCCTCAGCCCGCACCGGCTGCATCCAACTGGCAAATATCTCCGTCAATCTGCCCAGCTCGGACCTGTTTGTTCTCCGACAAATATCTCCATCGATCAAGCCCGCCCAGGCCTGTTTTGCTGGCACCAGCCCAGTTATCTGCAACATTTGTGGCATGCATACGATAGAGACTCGAGCCTTGCTATGTTCGGCGCGGCTGGATGGCGCGGTGTTGTGACGCAGCAGGTGTCAGCTGAAGTCCGCTGATCACACCCAGTAACAGGCAGGCCCACCGACACAACCCGCAGCTCATCCACCTCCACGTGGCACACAAAGAGGCACACGCTTATGACTTAGCAAAGAAGTGTCAATTGCGATGTTTCGCTCCGTGAAAAATTGCATTTCTATGCCTTTTCATGAATTAGCTTAGACTGAGAGCACTCACACACCAAGTTTAGCATGGTACGTTTGTTCCACGGATGACGTCAACGATACAGTGCAATTGGAAGTCAACCAATATCCGTTTCAAGTCATGGCTTGCTACGACACAGCCCTGCCTAAGCATGCCAAACAGACCCTTAATGGCCAGCTTCCAGCGGATGGCTGTCTGGCGAGTCGCTAGAGGCCTTTTTCGTTCCACTTCAGTTTTCTTAAAAAGGAATCAAGTCAAGAGAGAGAGAGAGAGAGAGAGAGAGAGAGAGAGAGAGAGAGAGAGAGAGAGAGAGAGAGAGAGAGAGAGAGAGAGAGAGAGAAGAGAGAGAGAGAGAGAGAGAGAGAGAGAGAGAGAGAGAGAGAGAGAGAGAGAGAGAGAGAGAGAGAGAGAGAGAGAGAGAGAGAGAGAGGGAGAGAACCAGATCATAAACTACGCTTTAAATCAATGATTTTTTGCATAAACGCATACGCCTTCGGACCGGGGACGAAATTAGGTCACAGTGAGTGATGCACGGGAGAACACCCTTGGATCACCAGACTATATAAGGCGTCTGGCTAATCTGCATTGCGACTTCAAATGAGTAAAACTACGCACAACTGGACGATGTCATTTGGCAGCCACTGGTGATTAGAATAAAGCAAATATGGCTTCCATTTAGCGGTTTTGACAATAACAAAATTATCAAAACGGGAAGCAAAAGTCAAAGACGTAGCAGTCGCAATTATTTGCCTTGGGTTTTTTATTCAGGACTTAGTTGTTATCAGTTACATAAATGGAGGCATAAAGTAAAGAAAATACATGTTTGTGACTGTTGGTTACTGCGGACTGTGGTTGCATACCTTGATTTTCTGACTCCCATACTTTTTGTCAATCACGTATGTCGTGAAATGCGTGCGAAATTGTCAAATACGTATGTATGTGTTAGATGGGGCAACTCACTCCCAAATTATCTCCATCACATTTGAGCTGGTTCTCGGCTTCAGAAATACTTATATTCTCCAGGTTCTGATTGACCACCTTTTCCAAATGCATTTGCTCTTTAACGTCTCCTCCAGCAACGAATCAAGAGTATGCCTAGGTCTAAGACTGGAAGTACAGCGAGCTCTGGGCTACTCATAACATGCAACATTTATATTCGATGGTAACTTTTGTTTAAATCATTGATGCTACGAACGTATTTGCTAAATAATACGTTGAATGGAAAATAATGCGCAGCATATTACTTTATGTGTTGCACGGGACCTAGGAAGTGACAAGCGCTTCCTTTTACTCCACACATGCACATACTTTTGGCATGTGCCTGAAATGCTCAAATCCATTTTTGTCGATTACTAACTTGCAGGAAGCACAACCATTCTTTCGGTAGTCTTCAGACTGAAATCTAAGTGTTGTTTAAAATACACACCCTGTGTTAGCCTACTCAAATCACGGTACCAGGCAGGCTTTGAGTGAACTTACTTAGGAAGTCTGAACGCACTCAGGTGCTTCGTACGTAAATGCTCAGGCATGTTCGCGGCGTTCCATAGTGAGCTACAGGAAGTAATTATCCGCGATGGGAATCATTTCTGATATGCTCCCACCGGTCGCCGTTTTCACTCTCGTCGCACGCCCATGCCACTTTTATGAGTAATAATCCCGACAAAATGATTCCCAGTGCGTGACAACTATGTTATGCGTGGAAGCACTGACTGTGAGAAGCCATAACTGGATAAGATTTTGGATCTCTCCAGAGAGAATTCTCGTTCTTGTTTTGTCAATAAATATTTTAGCTTGCTGGGACGTATCTAAAGGACTGGGGCTCTGGACACCTGGCCCACGACCGCATGTTTCTGTGCGTGATGCTGTGTAAAATGTCGGGAGCAGGCAGGTGTGCTTGGTTTTGGTACTCTAGAGTTAAGCTGTCCTAGAATGGATTACTATTCTCTCTGACTCATGGCAAATGCAGGGAAATTTGGTGATTAAATAATTGTGAGATGAAATAAAAAGATAAACACAGCGTTGTTTTTATTGCTGTTTTATGTGGCTGTTGCCTTTTGCAGTTGTAAGAGGCCCGCTTATCTCACTCAGCATGCCATCATGCCAAAAGCTGGTAGATAAGCTCAGCTTACAGCCGGAGAGCTATGCCCAGCTCCACGAACGTTCATCCAGCCCATTTCTGGTTGACATGGCAACAGCTTGATTGCTGACTGTCTCGATGGCCTCAGTGGGGCACCCTCCGGACGGACTTGGAGCCTGTCCAATCCGGCCAGTCGGGGTATTTGCCGGCCCCACCGGCATGTTTTAATCCCGTCGAATGGCAGGTACCACCGACAAACAACCCTTTCTGTTCGCGAAAATAAAGAGTGTTTTTGATACGTTACGCACCCTTCGCTCTCTCACAAGCTCCGCGCCTCTGCCTGGCAGTCTGGCTCAGACCCGGGTTAAGAACTGAGGCGACCGGTGAACCGGCTCTAATTCGAGCAGCGCTCTGGCCTAGTTCCCAGGGTTTTTTGAGCCACATCGCCAATGCAAACAGGCGGCAGCGGCGGCGGCGGCGGCGGCGCGGGGACAAGTGCGCCCCCGGTCGGCGTCCCCTCGCAGGCCCATTATCGTCCGGTGTCCGGTAAACAAGCGGAGGCGCCGCTTGGCTCCGGGCCGGCACGGCGCCGCCGCTCCGGAGAAATCGAAAGTGAAACGCCGCGCGGCTGACTGCGCTCCCGTTACGGCCAGCTGGCGGCTCCGGCGCTGCGTGAGCCGCATCGAGGCACCGGGCTGGGCTCGGCGACACTGTCGAGTCTCCTGTGTCCTCCACCAAAACCGTGCCTGCACAGTGCGCGGTCTTTTGTGTTGGGCCGTGGGTACACGTACCATCAAAGACGGCTCTACTGCACGCCAGGAGGCCGAGAGCTTGCTGACATTGGGTAGAAGTGTACAGGACAATCTTATGTTGGTGTTTCTCTTGTCCAGAGCGGACAGTGTTCTTATCGCAATCAAAGTATATCCCGGAATGTTTCTTTTAAGCGTGCGTGGTGCCCCGATCATACGTAGTAGAGTAAATGTGAAAGACCAACGTCTTCCGTGGTGGAGGCTCGACCTAAACGCACGCTTGGCCGGTGCAGTGATGATCGCGGTGTTATCTGCCCGTACCGCCATCGCTTCAAGCCCTGCTCAATATATCATGACACTCCCATATCTCTTAGGCCTCCCACGAAAGTGTTCGCCAGTCTGGCGACGCACTACCGAGCATCTCCTACCCCCCGCCCCCCCCCCCCCCCCCCCGCCTGCCAGCGAGCGGCGCCCACGATCACGCAAAACTGTGGCCACTCTCGCCGGTCGGTCACGCTGCAGATGACTTGCAGATCGGCAAGCTGCTTCCGTGTTACGCAAGGCAGATGTCGCGCGCAGCGAATCAGCATTCACGATGTCGACTAGTGCATCCCATCACCGCTGAGTTATCGAACGAGGTCCCGGGTCCTTGCACATCTTCTATTTGCCTGGCAGAAAGCTCCGCAAATGCGAACTTATGGAACAAAATACTAATTGATTATTCTTGTGAGAACAGTATACCTTGGGAGCGATAATGTCACCCGAGTTTCCATATTTTCACTATCAAGTTAATATGAGTGACGTAATTTGTCGCCTGACCTCATATTTATAACCATGATCTACATTTTCCTCAAGTAACAGCGCGTTGCTGATTGTAGATCAAGATCAAGAGCATCAAGATACCAAGCATGCCACGAACTATAATTCCCTAGCTGGTACAACTTCACGCTACTTCCGCGTAGTATTCAGCACTAAATTATCCTCCAGTCGTGGGTTTTTCACAATGTTCATAGTTCTGACTAACCGGACATGCTGCGGCGCGCTGTCCTTTCCGTCCTGCGCCGGCTGCCTTCCTGTGGTGTTCCCGCGGAACTCAGGCTATGTGGTTAGATCACTGAGCGCCAGCGTCTTGCTCGGCCTGGGGAAAATAGCGGGTTATACAATGATGAAGCGAATAAAATTAGTTTTGGACCAAGAAAGCTATTGGCATCTTCACACCTATAGATAACTAACGACCTTGTCTAACTTTCCTATTCTTATGAGATATGGGGCCTAATGGCCTCATAGGCCTTTCATAAAGACAAAGTATGATTTGAGTAGCCACCTGTAACACTATTACCTAGGACATAAAGTTTTTACAGTAAGTCCCACGTTATGCTACTTCATGTGCATTATGCAAAATATAGTTGACAGTGTGCTTGTGAGTGTCTGAAGGCTCCCGGGGTAATGGCCCTTGTCTTGTTTTAGCAATGTTAATTTTTCTTACTTTATCTACATATTTGCTACGTTAGCGCCTTTTTTACATTATGGCGCCCATAACTGACATTAGTAAAAGCAAATGTTGCATCGCTGCCGTCCGTCGCCCAGCCCCCAGGTGCCGGCAGTCTGGAGGCAGTGACGCCACGTCATCCGCGGCGCGAATCACCGGTTGGCGGCCTTGCCGCTAGTCCTGCCGCACAAGCAATCCAGTTATACATCAGGTGCCATTGTGCCTGCCAAGGACATGCACGCGGCGCCGAACCGTGTCGTAGTGCACAGGTGGGCTAGCCCGCTGTTTGGCGCCGCAGTCGCCCAGTGCCGAGTTAGCGCCCGCTGCGGCCCTGCAGTCGTCGGTTATGCCCCTGTGCGCCCGCTGCCGTCTCTGGGCGGCGGCAGCTCGGGCGCGGCCAGGGCGGTGGCCTGGCCGGCGGTCGGGGGCACTCCCGGAACAGGGAAAGCCGACGCTATCTCGCGGCCGGCGAAAAATGGCGAATCAGATGCCGGGGTGGTGCCCATGCTAAGGTGCATGGGGTGCATAGCGTTGTAGTGACGCAATGTGTGCATTGTAAAGGCGTCAATACAACTAAACCGACGTGCATGGGCTGGCTGTTGTGGTTCCGGGTTCGTGCGACCACTGTGCAGAATGTGAGCATCAAAAACACTATGTGAGAACTCCACTCAAGACATTGCTACGTGCAGCAATGCAATTAGGCTTTTTGCAATCGAGCGACCAATTAGAGGGTCTTTGTTTCTCTGGCATCAGAAGACTCTACGCCGAGGTCGGGTCAGCCACGTTCGACGTGATCGTTTAGTCAGACTTGCGGGCTGGGCGCGGCATTTTTCCGGGTCAAACGTGCCGAGAACAGTTTATGGGGCCGTCAAGCTCGGGACGGCCGGCTCGTGAGGTTGAGACCATGCGGATGGCTGGTCGGTCGTGCTAGGGATGGCCAGGTCCTGCTGGCCCTGTTCGTCTGGCCGCTGTTGCCTGGCTGGTGCTCCGCTCCGCCCGACTGCAGTCTGATCAGTGCGCTGTTCCCCTCAACTGCCTCTGATCAGTGCGCTGCTCCTCGACTGCCGCCTGATCAGTGCGCTGCTCCGCCAGACTACCGTCTGATCAGTGCGCTGCTCCGCCCGACTGGCGCCTGATCAGTGCTCTGCGCTGTCAGCGAGTCCCCAGCTGAGTGCTGGCCTGCCGGTGCCGCCGGCGGCAGCTGCGCCGGTGTGAGCCGCTGCCGACCCGCAGTCGCTCGATGTCGGCCCCTTGGTAGGACGAGGCCGCCCGGCCGGCGCGCCGCCGCCGGCGGCAGCGCGCCGCCCGGGCCGGCCCGGTACGGCGCGGGCGGCCGGGGGCGGGGGGGGGGGGGGGAGACTTCAAGGCCGTCGGCCGGTCAGCGCCGCCGCCGCCGCCCCACTGGGCCAGAATGTCGGCGGCCGGCAGGGGCAGAGCCAGCGCTGAGCAGCGGCTCCTGTCGGGCGCAGACGACCGGCCGGACTGGGCCGAGCGGCGTCTCCCTCCGCACCATGTGCAGCGCGATGGTGGTGCCGACGCTGGGAAGGGAGCTCTTCAGGTGGGTTCGCGCGCGGGTGATCCGCGGCTTGGAGCTCAGTGTGGGCGCCGTGCGCACTGCGGGCCGATTGGGACTCGGGCGAACCTCGACTTCGAAGAAAGTTGTCCGCACGCTTGAGCTGCTATGAGTTTTGCGACAATCAGTAATGGTAAAGTGCTGCCGACGCAACAGAAAATTAGTCTTTTATCTGAGTTGTAAGGCTCGTTGGTGGGACATCTTGTAGCAAAGTTCTGTCGTTTTGTTTAGAGGCCAAAACTGTTGCTAGTTTCGCTTCCAAAGAAAATTGGCTTGTTATTTGGCACAGGTGAAATTCATCAACTATTGTCACCATCGAAGAAAAGGTTTTCTGGTTTAAATGCGCCATTGACAGGCGGCTGCAAGGCGTGATAGGCTCTTGTAGGGGACATAGCCTCGTCAGTGTGTTAATTTCACGGTTCGAGCGTAGTAGATATCTCTCTCCGGATGAATCCACCGTTACCATGCATTAATACACTTTCTGTCCAACATACATCCAGCGAATGATCGCACTCATGGCTGTCTGTTCAGGTGGCTCACGCTGTGTCCTGAAAGTTGGTGGGTGTTGAGCTCTTGTCGTGGATGCGAGTTTGAGCATTTTATTGCACTGTCGTGCCGCAACCAAGTAAACAGAACTGTGTATGACGATGCTACTTAACTGCTAGATGAGCTCAAAATAGTTCGAAATATCCATTTATATTATCACTAAGGATTACTCATGTAGGCATTGGCGAGAGATACATGCTTGTTATAAAGTAAATATACCCAAGTATGGAGTGCCTCCAACCAAAAATGTCCTAATATCTGACCTCGAACTATTTCTGTTTCGCCTTGATTTGGTTTCCTTCAAACATGGCTTCAGTAACAGAGCTTAAGTGTACTTGGCTAATGACGGCGACAATGAACTGCAAGAGAACGTCAATTTTTTAACCCCATTTCAGCATTGAGGAGCCCGATGAATATAAAGGCACATCGTATGTATTTGGCTGGTTACATCAACAGCATTGCGCTAATAGTATTGCAGTGTGGAAAGACTTGTCCAACTTTTTGACAGCCGCATAGAGGAGCTAAAAATTCACTGCTTGAGCATTGCAAATTGGAAATTGCCTACGACAGTTTCATGTAACTGGAACCGCATGGCTGTGAGCATCAGGGCGCGTATCAGCCTGGCAGTACTTATCGGATTTAGTGCAAGTTACGTGTACGTTGAAAAACACTACAACTCTTTGCACGTGGGACTATGCCATGCTTTTCCGTCATGCACTTGAAACAAAATAAGGCTTTAGTGTGAGCTGTGACGCGTGTAAAAATGGGTTGACCCTCCGAAGGTGTTCTGTAAAGTTAAGATACTGAAAAGGAAAAGCAGGATGTGGATGGCACAACTCTTTGTTTGTTTTTGAACTAATTTCCGTGTCATATGTAAAAGAAGATGTAATTTTCAGCACAAGCTTTCTGGTCCGCTTGTGCAGAAAATGATGTTTATCACATATAATTGAGTAACTTGCCCGAATGCATATCACCATGAATTTGTTTACCGTTCTTTATCCAGATTAAAACATGGCAGGATGAAGGATTTAACACTCACATTGAGTCAATTTTGACACACTTCCCCAGGTAGGACAATAAGATATTGTCTTAGAAATGAACTCGATTGCACTCTACTACTTAATTTTGATGTGACATCACAGTCAGCGTGAACGCTCTCAAAGCGATTGAAAATATACGTTTCAAGTCGCGTGAAGGCTCGCACCATGGACCTATCAGAGAGACCAGCATTACTTTTGCCAGGACTTCCGCACTAAATGATTTAAAAATATCTGAACCGTTCCAGTCTACATTTCTTCTTCTTCCATCCACAATCTTTATACTAGGTCACTGTCCTACTTTTAAATCTCCAAATTGGATTTTATCTTGCTAGGCATGATGTAGGGTTGATCAACTTTACCCGCTTCTTATGATATGATAGTTTGCGTCTTTATGTCCATTTTTATGCTCCCATTATGCTCTTTATCGTTGAACTCGTGATGCGAGCAGAATTGCAAAGACCGCTTCTCGACCATCCTACATTGCAGCACCGGCAGCCAACTCACAGAGCGTGCACCAGCGTTCCGTTATCGCTGTGTGCACTCAGTAATGGTTTTATGAGCCCGCTGCGCAGTGGCGTGCTGGTGTCGTTTTACGCTCAGTTCCTGCCGCCCGCGGGAGCGGTCAGTTGACCTTCTGTACGCCTCGTGTGACCGCCGGGGCGGAGAAGCCTCTGTTTTTGCATGGCCTGCGCTGATTGTTTGGTTCAGACGCGAGGCCGCGGGTGGTCCTTGCTACTCTCTGTCGTCCGTGGGAATCGTCACCCGCCTCTCAGTGCATGGCTGTCAGGCCGTTTGACGAACATTTGCGATTTCTGTTATAGCGCGGTTAAACAAGGAAATCCTTCATGTCTCGGTAGCCATGCAATGCTCAGGATTCAGGTCAGTAAGCTGCTAGGGCTGTTTGAAGCAAAGGCAACGCCATAGGCCCTATCTGCTCAATGGATCTATGTGCTGATGCTTGCATGCACCGCAAAGCAAGCTTTCTCCCGTGTCACGTTTCCTGCGATAGGGTTTGGGGTCGTTATCATCGAACGTTGGACTGCTTCTCGGAGGCGTTTGATAAAGACCCCGAGGTATGCTTCGAGTCCCCTTCGAGAGACGTGTCTGTGCTCTGTACGACTCGCCGGCGCAGATGCTATTGCGCATTGGTTCTGACCAATGACAAGCGCTCCTGGTAGGCCGAGGAATTTAGGTCAAGTCCCACACGTGGCGAAAACGCATGGTAATGGGAGTTGCGAAACACTTTTGCAGTAGCGATGCTTCCGAGAACTTCGCTACATGAACTACACACTTCAGTACTTCACACTTTTTATTGCAATGCATAGGACTTTTCCTATTTCCACGCTCTTAAGGTGTGCTGACATGTTTTCACGAAAGGTTTCTGGGAACAGGCGGGGGGTCGAGAGAAATGTTGTGAATTGGAGCAAGCTACAGAACGCGTAAGTATTTTCGGTGTAAAAGGCTCCGAGATCCCATTTCAGAACGTTCATTTACCGATCAATTATATTTGCTAGGTGACTGAAAATATATTTAAGTTATGATATCAACCAATTTTGCTGCATGACAGCCACGGAAATATTTTCTAGCACTCGATGTAAAACAAAATTGCTAAGCTCTGGGCACGTTGGAAGCAACACATGTCAAATGTGTAGATTTCGAAGCGTTCGAATACATTAACCCTATTTTTGACTAAAGGCCTCGATCTCGTAAAAACCATAATCGAACATCCATCATTGGCATAACCCATTTGGAGTGGTACAAAACAGCTGATTATTGTGTGCGTGTTTGGCTTTGTTTCGACAGCGTGGATGCCCGTATTTGTGTTGTGCGGATCAGTTCATGATTGTCGTATACTGTGGTGCCAGAAGGTGATTGAAGTCCAGAATCCGACATGCCACGGGCCTGGAGATAACTCTCGTGTTCGGTCACGCCAGTTTATGTATAATGCAAGCCTACCATCACCTGGTTCCAAGCCCGATGCTATCAGTCCGCTGGATGTCCCGTGTTGGCCGGCATCAGCCCGTTTGTCGGCCCCACGTCTGTGTCAGAGAGCGCCGCCTCCCGCCAGCTGCCGGCCGGCGCCGGGTCTCGGTCCGGCGCAGGCGGCCTCCTGGCTCCACCAGCTGGCCGGGCCAGTTTCACTCTCATCAGAGGACGCGGCGGCCTGCCGTCGGCGCGAGGCGCGCTCCGGCCCTGCCGTCCGGCACCTCCGCTGTCGACCGGGCCGCGGATGTTCGGCCGGCGGGTGGGGCGGCCCCAGGAGAGGCCTGCCTGCCGTTGCACAGGCCCTGCAGCCGGGTGCAGCGGCGTACGTGGCGGCTGTTACCGGCTGCGCTCGTTGCGGCGACGGCTAAGCGATGCAGGGGGTCTGCATGCCACCCGCTTACAGGGGATATTGCGCCACTGTCGATAGCATCAGAAAATAAAAGGGGATTTGAGGGGGTGCGGTCCATAGCTCTTTCCAAGGTGGGGGAAACTACATAGACTTGCACTGATCTTTCTTAATTTTATTACAAATGGGGCTCACTTTGCAACTCAGCCACTCTAGCGGGCAATGGACTTTCCCAAGATCCACCGACTAACTGGATTCGCCCCTGTCAGCAATCAAGCCTTTGCCTCCTAGAATACCACATGCAAATTAATTTCCTTATTTGATGAGAAGCAGAAATATGTTTAGTAGTAAGTCAATGACTGGGTAGAAAAATGAACAATCCAGGCTGGACTATAATCCATTATTTCGTTCTGGTTTAAGGGTTTGATAACAAAGGAGACAAACTACAATGCAGAAGACCAAAGACAAAGGTAGCAGGATTACGCCATCTTTTTTGTACTGTATTGCAGCACTAATAAGCGCTTATGTGGGCAAGTGGTCAGGGACTTCAATATGACCCCATAGCAGAAGTTTTTAAAGGCAAGATTCTCCAGCAATTGGGCTAGTGTCATCTCGGGAGACATTCTGCTCGCTTGACCCTCTGTAAATCAATCCTGGCTGCGCTGCGGCTGTTAAGCCCCATGCAAGATCGCGGTGTGCAATACGTCCAAGTTTCATAGCAGGAAGTGGCTCGACGATGATAATTATACCAAGGCATATCTCTGTTTAAAATGCAGGGATCGTGCAGTGATTCGCGATGTACTACGCCGAGCAAACGCAAGGTGCATCTTTGGTTTGTGTGTGCCACTTTGTGTTTCGTTATACCTCCGACAAAACATAGACATCTACGCTAAAGCAAGATGCCATTCATAGTTGAACATTTATATATCAAAGATGCGCAACATTTGGGAAAATTATCACGCTTTACAGAAGCTCCCCACATCACTGCAAACTCTTAGTGCAGCCACATCAGGCATCGTTCTGCCCGCCCTTCGCCCTTGACGTGCCCACTCGATGTCGCCCACTTGAACTGAACAACAGACGGTACGCCGGCCATGTTTCGGCCGGGACCACTGCTCGCCGGACTGCGGAGTCGGAAGCCGGCGTCGCGTGGAGGACCATCTGGTCGAGCCCGTACCTGTCAGATACCACAATGGCCATCCGGTGGTATGCAGCTGGCATGCACGCGCTCCGGCGTCCGAAAGGGACGCCCTCCGGAAAGGGGCGCTATCCGAGTGCTTGCCTTCTTTAATGCAGGCGTATGCAGCACATGCACCGGGGTATCCGAATGCAGCGTCGCTCCGCGGTTTGTCCTACCCTCCTCAGCTCATGCGTGCCCGTCTGTTCCGCATTGTCGAGCTGACTTTCTGACTGAAAGCAGCGTATGCGGCCGCCGAGATCCCGTATGTGGCCGCCGCGTCGCTCGTGGCTCGCGTTCTCGTGCACCGCCACCGTCCGTCGCTGGCTGGCCGCGAAAGGAGCCATCGGAAGTGAGTGGGGAGTCTTGCCGTCCACGCGGCGCACAGATGAGTCGTCGGCACGGACTGCCGCAGCCCGCAGCCGGCGAGATCTGGAGTCGTGAGTCGCTACTCAGCAGTCGTGAGCTGGAGCCCGGTCCGTGCCAGCCGAGAACTGATCACTGTCGTAAGCCGGGGCCCGGGCCGTGCCAGCCGACAGCTGATCACTGCCGTAAGCCGGGGCCCGAGCCGTGTCAGCCGACAGCTGATCACTGCCGTAAGCCGGGGCCCGAGCCGTGCCAGTCGACAGCTGATCGCTGCCGTAAGCCGGGGCCCGAGCCGTGCCAGCCGACAGCTGATCACTGCCGTAAATCGGGGCCCGGGCCGCGCCACCCAAAAGCTGATCACTGCCGAACTGCAACTCGGCGATCAGAAAACGGGTCCAGGTACTCGTGTGCTGCGACTCTGCAGTCACAGGCACTCGTGAGTCACGACTCGGGAGCTACAGGCCAACCTAAATGCAGGGACTCTGCAGTCGGGGCGTCAGTGCACGTGCCAGGGACCGAGGAGTCAGCGGTCGCACTCGCTGCGCCCTCTGGCGGCGGCGGCTGCGGCTGCCGTCCAGGAGGCAAGTGGGTCAGCGCCGGTGCGTTTCACCGACACAACCCCACGCCCCAGCTGCGTGAATCAGTCCAATCTGTCTCCGGCGAGGCTCGTAAAACGGCCCGGAACAATGGTGCTCTGTGCTGAGCGGGATCCGGCGGACACGCGGGTCGGCCACGGGCGGTCACAGACGTGGGCCGGGGGGAGCTCGGCAGGGACCGGGAAAGAGCTCGACAGGGGCCGTGCAGCTAGACCGGGGGGGGGGGGGGACTCTGGAGGCGGAGACGACTGCAGGCTGAGGCGGAGACGACTGCAGGCTGAGGCGCAGACTCTTCTCCCGGCAGCGGACAAAACTGGCAAGACCAGAGAAGAATCAAGGGGAGGATCTGGGGCTTTCACATCGTTAGACCTTATACCGAGAGCTTCCGCGACTTTATGGCAGAGGAACACGGATGGATTGAGAGAGGCCAACACAAGAGAAAAAAGCACAGATATTGGACAGCTGTATAAAAAAGGCAAGGTATGAAGGCTGTGCTGACAAACGCCGGAAGGGGCCTTATGGCAGCACAGCACAGACCTTGGAAAGGAATATTAAAAAGATCGGAGATGAAGGCTGCACTGAAAAACCACGGAAGAAGCTCTATGGCAGTTATGTCAAGCGACAGCAGGGTCTGAGCACCAGACCGCTCACCGCAGCTGGAAGCAAAGTGGCACAGAAGATAATAACTCTGAACTTGAGCAATGCGGGATAAGGCACAGACTGTGCTCAGAAACTTGACTACAGCCCGCCCTCGTTCCAGATTTACCCTGCCATCAGTTTGCTTTGACGCTTCTGGCAATACCAACGCACCGTTATGTTCCGGAGTGCTCCTTTAGATTGCTTTTAATACCGTTGTTCGTGTCTTGCTGTCATCTCGCGCATACGAGTAACATATTTCAACAAACCGCATAATTGTCCAGGCTCTCAGCCGCATCCGGCAGCCCTCCCCAGCTCGGGGCCAGCAGCCCATCCGGGGTAACCGCACAGCCTCCGAGCCCGCACACAGCTCACCCCTGCCCGGCGGGCCTTCCTCCGTCCCTGGCGACCGGTCCAACTTCCCGGTTTACAGCGGCTCCGCCGGCGCCGGGAACGAAAAGTGAAATCGGCATTCTTGGCAGCGAGCCAGCGTCGGCGCGCGAGCTGCATGGCAATGGCGGCCGGCTCGTTAAAAGTGAGAGTCGGCTCTCTGGCAGGCGGCACCGCTGGCCTACTCATGGGAGCGGCTGCAGGGCGCGGCGTGACGGGTGGCGCGTCTCGATCGGCTGAGACGCCGTCACGGTGGCGAGACGTCGTGACCGCCGGGTGCAGCGTCACGGGATGACGCGAGGCTCTGCACGGAGCGCGCGGCTAACGGGATGACGCGAGTCTCGACACGGAGCGCGCGGCTAACGGGATGACGCGAGTCTCGACACGGAGCGCGTGGCTAACGGGATGACGCGAGGCTCGGCAGAGCGCGCTGCTAACGGGATGACGCGAGGCTCTGCACGGAGCGCGCGGCTAACCGGATGACACAAACCTTGGTACGGAGCGCGCGGCTAACGAGATGACACGAGGCCGGCACGGAGCGTGCGGCTAACGGAATGACACGAGGCTTGGCACGGAGCGCGCGGCTAACGTAATGACGCGAGGCCGGCACGGAGCGCATGGCTAACGGGATGATACGAGGCTTGGCACGGAGCGCGCGGCTAACGGGATGACGCGAGGCTCTGCACGGAGCGCGCGGCTAGCGGGATGACACGAACCTTGGTACGGAGCGCGCGGCCAACCGGATGACACGAAACTCAGCACGGAGCGCGCGGCTAACGGGATGACACGAGGCTTGGCAGAGCGCGCGGCTAACGTTATGACACCAGGCTTGGCAGATCACACGGCCAACAGGACGAAGCAGGCGCAGGGTGATGTGCCTGTGGCGGCGAGTAAGACATATAGCGTTATGCAGTGTAGCAGTGAACGCACGATATCTTGGGAGCGGAATTGCACGAGCTGCTCTCAATGTTTTGCTGTATGAACGATGGACTTTGCTTTCGACGCCTGAGCGAGTTATGTTCGAACCATAGCGTTATGTGCTCGGCGGCCGTCCGCTCTGCACCCTACCCCAAGTGCATATGTGCGTAATGCCAGATTAATATTGACTCCTCTCCAGAAGGCAATTAGTAGCCTGCTGTGATATCGGCCGACTGGGGAACCTCATGTGTCGACGAATTAGCGCTTTCACTGACTTGTCCAGAGTCGCAGAACCTCGAGCGGCTAAAAATGGAAACTGCAAACAAGAAAGGGCCCGACGCTAGGAGCCTCACGACTAACCGGCATCCCCTGAAGACAGTCGCGCCTCGAGCACCTGTCGCCTGGCGGGCTTAACCTGACGGATGGCGGGGCCCGCTTGTTCCGTGTCGTGTCCAGGCTCTTAGCTGGCCGGGTCGTCTGTCCGGTCTGATCATCCAGGTCCGGCTCGCCGGAGATGGTGGGGTGCTGCCTCCCTGCTGGCGGCCATGTGAGGCCGGTATGCGGTCTCCCCTGCCCGGTGCCCCTCGTCCTCGGCGTCGCCGCGTGGGTTCGACACCGCAGCGCTCCAGCGCGCCTGCGGCGGAGATGCGGTCGCTGCACGGCGCGGCGGCGCCGCCGCCGCGCGGGCGCCGTTGGAGCGGAGACGCCGCAGCGGGCGCGCGGTGAGGCGCGGCCCGCCCCGCATGAGTGACGCGTCGGGGCGGTCGGCGCGGCACGCCCTGGGCCGCCGGCCGCGCCGCCGTCGTCCTTGGTAACACCCAGAGACGGAAAGCGGACCAGTCGCAGCTCACTGAGCGGTGGCACGCAAGCTCCCGGCCGACAGTGCCATCTCCCGGGCATGAGGTGAACTGGGGCACCACGGCGGTGCTTCACGCCCGTGCTGAGCGTTTTGCGGATGTGCGATTGGTTGCTTTACATCGGCGGCGCTGCATGATTGGTAAGCAATACAGGCACGTGGACCAGTCGCGAAAAGTACAAAATGGTTTCACTGAATCACAGCGCATGCACATTGAGTGGCAGTGGTAAGCCAGCCAGCGGCTGACGGGTGTCAAGTCGCACGCAACTGATGACGGCCAGCGTCGCGCTGGTCATTGTTTACTGCCACAAGACTTTTTGGAACTTATCAAATTTGATCTCCATAAAACGTGTTCCGAGGAAGTCACGTGACGGGGAAAATGGGCACTACCCAGCTTCTGAAGAGCCACCAACAAACAATGAGCACTACCCAGCTTCCGAAGAACCACCGACAAACAATGGGCACTACCCAGCTTCCGAGCAGCCACCGACAAACAATGCGGCGTTCTGACCATTGTCTTGACGGGCTCGGCCGTCAACTTTTTAATTTGTCCACTAGCAGGTTCCTTACGAAATCCTGGCTTCGGTATCGCTGTTTCCCATGTCATTCCAAGAAAATGAACGCCTTGCTAGCACGCAAAATTGAGTGCGGAATCTGCACTTCCGGTTCTTCGTGCACATATCCGGAGTGAGCAGGCAGATCTGCACACCTGCATGTCTTTGCTTGGTCTGTCTGCAAGTAAAACCATAGCGTGTCATTCAACAAAAAGGAAACTGGATTTTGCGGGGTTCTTGAAATTACAGATCTACAAGGCCACCACGTAGCCAACGTCGGAGAGGAAAAATCGGCACTGATGCCCCTCCAACATATCTGCGGCAAGGAATTTTACTGACGCACTGGTGCCCAGTTTCATGAATATTTTTATACGCTATAATGCCAAGGTCATATAGGGTTGCCGGGATTTCTTCAGGTCGATCTCATAAGAGGTCAATATGATCGATGTAGGTCCACTGCATGGTTGTCACAAGAGCAAGGACTGCTATGTGTGCTGCAAATGTAAACGGTAGTTCAAGGAACCCGGTTCCATTGTTCCAGAAGACGTCACATTTCAGACAGATGTATTCGTAGCACAGCAGTAGGCCTCCTCTGGCTACTGCTAACTTTGACGGCATCTATAGTTTGAGAAATACCTTACCTGTCCCTTATTCATGCTCGGACTGAGGTCGGTCATCATCCGAATAATCGCACATATTCGAAAACTTTTTGGATGAGACTTACTCAAAAAGGTAACGAATACATTTGCCATAGATCGAGGAGGAAACTGATGGTTCTAAAAAGCTGCTTCTCAACAACAAACCACAACAAACAGATGACATTAAAATGCAACGCACACAGTTTTCATAGAGTCCGTGCAAAAGCCAAACTGCAGAATTGCTATTGGGCGAATGAAAATGTCGTGGCAAAATGAAGTTGTCATGTGAGTCATGTAAGTATGTATCATCTTTCAACGCACTTATATAAACAAAGTCGACAGTTCGGCAGGCCCCAGCGGTTCAAGAGCTATTGCAGTCCCGTGGAATCGGATGGGAAAGCTCCCGCGAAACACACCTTTTCTATTTGTTCCACAGCAGTATCTGGTTTTTAACATGCGTCTTTGCAAGCCTCCCATGGTATGCGCGTCAGCGGCTACGCCACACTCCGGCTGCGTCACACTCTGCTACGTCACACTCCGGCTACGTCACACTCTGCTACGTCACACTCTGCTACGTCACACTCTGCTACGTCACACTCCACTACATCTTTCAGGGCTGGTCCTTGTTTCCTCGGAGCGTCTGCGCGACAATACGACATGTTGCCAGGCCTGATACCGCCACGCCACTGCATGCTGGGGCCAGGCTCTAGAGTGAAGCTGTTCGTCTCAATTGATGCCGTCTTGAGTTGCTTCGCTCGCTTCATTATTGCCTTGCATGATGTTGCACACCGATGTAAGATCTTGCGAGCGTCTCGATCGTTAGCTATTTGGTTTTCAGGGCTCGTCGAGAGCAATCGTTATTTGCTCCCGTCTCGAGTTCATGCGATCTCTGCACTGCGTCTGACATTGCTCTTCGTCGGCAGGAAAAACGAAGTTGAGCTGTCGAACGCCGTCGTCACTTCCAGCGTGACGTCCGGGCTGTACCCAGTCAAGGTGGAGGACCCCAACGACTTCTTCGACCTGTGCTCCCTCAACAATGGCATAGAAAGCGACATGGACGTGGGCTCCGACCTCGGCCAGTGGATCAACTCCCTGGTGAACAAGAACACGCCGGCGGGCGGCGACACCATGCCGTGGGAGCGCGAGGCCAGCGCGCCCGTCACCTCGCGCGAGGTCAAGGAGTGGCTCTACGAGAACAAGGAAAAGACGTGCGATCCGCTGTGGGGCAGTGACACGCAGCAGGTGAAGCAGGTAACAACCACGGACGCCGGCTGCCGCTCTCCCGACAGCTTCAGCAGCCCCGACACGCTGCTGTTCACGTCCATGATCGCCGACGAGGCCATCAAGCCGGTGAACCCGTCGGACGTCATCAGCTCGTCGGACGACCTCATCACGCTGCAGCCGCTGCAGCCGCTGCAGCCGATGAACCCCGTACACACACTCAACGGCTTCCACTCGGATGTCATGATCGACGACATGAGCGACCCAAAGCAGGTCAGCGAGGTGGACCTGGACAAGATGGTGCAGGACTATCTGTATAATGAGGAGCCAGCGCCGCAGACCAAGCTGGACGAGATGCCGGCTACGACGATCATCGGCGCTGGCGGCACGCCCATCCGGATATGCGGCCTGCCGCCTTCCTCCATCGGCTTCTTCCCGACGTCGGCCGCGCAGCCGGGCGCCTACAAGCTGGGTAGCGCGCCGATGACGCCCAGCCCGCCGGCCGAGAAGCCGGTCGACAAGGCCGGACTCGAGGACAAGTGGGCCGCCAGCCGCGCCGACAACCCCTCCATCCTGGAGAACGTGCTGCGCGGTACCATGCCGCCCAGCTCGCGCGCCGGCCTGACCGCAAGTCAGCAGAAGCGGGTGAACGGTGACCTGAAGGAGATCCAGCTGTCGTTTCCGGTCGGCGGCTTCCAGACGTTCTCGCGCAACATGGTCGCCGGCAGCGGCGGCAGCAACGCCGTGACCTCGTCGCCGTACACGTGCGAGACCAACCAGGCGACGAGCACGTGCAGTCCCAACAAGCCGGACAAGGTGCTGTCCTCGGCCGACACTTCCCATGATCTCTACGTGAACACCATCGACATCGGCATGTCCAACGCCCAGACGGTGATGGGCCAGAAGAAGGATCAGCCGCGGAAGCGCAAGTACTCCAAGCGCGCCGCGGTCGACGGCGAAGCCCCGCCGTCCCGCGGGCGCTTGCTCCACTTCTGCCACATTTGCAATAAGGGCTTCAAGGACAAGTACTCAGTCACCGTCCACATCCGCACGCACACCGGAGAGAAGCCGTTTCAGTGCGACCTGTGCAACAAGTGCTTCCGGCAGAAAGCGCACTTAGCAAAGCACATACAGATACACAACACCCCGAAACCGCCGCCTGCCAAACGGTAAACAGGCGGACATGACATGACATTGACTGTTACCATGGTGACGAGTTACCGTAGACTGTAGTGCTACCGTAGTGCGGCCTGCTCAGGAACTTTGCTGCCCTAGAACTGTGATTTTGTTATCTTCCTGGAGAAAGAAGCATCTCCATGTAATCGTTCTTTTGTTCTTGTTATGGATGCGTATGGTTGTGTTGGTGTTCATATTCTTCCGACGTGTTTGGCAAGGCTCTTTTGTATTATGGTCTGAACGGAGCTTTATCGAATGTCCCTGTCGGCCGGTCACGGAAATGGAGTTATCGAGCAGTGCTTGGGAGCTGCTCTGGCTCAGGCCTTATGGCAGACCAGTAAAGGCTTAATTTCATTGAGCAAAACGCCAAACGACGCGTCTCCTCTCTCCGCCTTATCCTCGAGAGCAAAGATGTTCAGAGTGTGGCCACCGCAAGCGCGCATTAGTATGCTTGAATGAAAACGCACCGGATGGCCGCAACAAAGCAGGCTGCAGCGACAACCGACCGGCACAGCGTTAAGTACAAAGCCGAGACTGCGGCGAATTCGCCTTATTTATTTGGCCTGCGGCGGTGTGGCCATCTGTTGTTGCTTCTGCGGGCGTGACGCTGGCCCGTGTTAGGAGGGGGGAAGGGAGGGGGGGGGAGGGGGCTGGAGAGGGGCGGCTGTCTGGCCGTCCTGTAAATATTTAGCGAGTGTCTGCTGTGATTCAAGGATGGAAGAACAGGAGAAAGAGAGCGTGGGTGTGAGGGAGGAAAAGAGAAAGGGGGAGAAGTGGGGATCGAGGGGTGTTGGATGAAGAAGTGTTCAATGAAGAAGTGGGTTGGAAAGGTGGGGGTGGAGAAGTTGGGAGAAAAGAAGAGAGAGAGAGAGAGAGAGAGAGAGAGAGAGAGAGAGAGAGAGAGAGAGAGAGAGAGAGAGAGAGAGAGAGAGAGAGAGAGAGAGAGAGAGAGAGAGAGAGAGAGAGAGAGAGAGAGAGAGAGAGAGAGAGAGAGAGAGAGAGAGAGAGAGAGAGAGAGAGAGAGAGAGAGAGAGAGAGAGAGAGAGAGAGAGAGAGAGAGAGAGAGAGAGAGAGAGAGAGAGAGAGAGAGAGGTGGAGAGTAAGAGGTTTTGTTTGGGGCACGCGGCTGGATTGTCGGATACTGTTTTATCACGCCAGGACTGCCTCCTGCGGTCGTCTCATCTCTTGATGGTGATGGTGGATATTTATATTAGCGGTCTGACTGGGTGTTGTTCGCCTGTAAATTATGAAAGCTTCCTATCTGCTGCATAGCTGCAAGCATGAGAGTTGACATAACAACTTGTACCTAATGTGTCTTAACGTGAAGATGCTTCTGTCAGAACGTCTTGAGTGTACCATTAAAACACCTTCTGCAGCAACTTTCCCGAACGTGCAATAAGATTGTCGGCTCCTCTGGCGTAGCATCGAGGCTGCCTGCCTTTGTCTCCGTCCCGTTAGACCGTCCCTGTCTACACCGTCCGTTTAATGGCGTCTGTTACTTGCATGCAGCCGAGCAGCGCACGGCACGCTTCGGCGGCAAGCGTGCCACACGTGCAGCTTGTACCCCTTCGTGCGTTCCGGACAGTGCGTAGTTTAAGCATTGCTAGGCACCACACTCAGCGGCCGCGCCAGTGTCAGCGCAGTCAGATAACGTTACCATGATTGTACATTTTGTTGTATGCTGTAGTCGTGTAGAGCCCGGCTGTTTGTAGCTTTCGTCTGGTAGCGCCGTTTGACGTTCACTGCTCTGCCTTTACTGATCAGGAATCAGCTATAAAGAAACCTGATGCCTAGAACGATTGGTCGATTATTGGTCGATTAACGATAAATATTTCGCAAGCATTCTGAATTTGCTCTATATTATTGCGTCGTCCGATGAAATTATCGGTGCAGTGCTCTCCACTTATATGTTACCTGTATATACATGCATGGACATGTATATGACTGCTCGCTTTTTTACCAGCATTGCATGACATTCCACGTGATCTGAATTGCTCGTCCCTGAAGGTAGATAACTTGGCCAGCTGAAAACGCAGCCAGCTGATGTTACCGCTTGTTTCCCAACACAAGTTGAGCGTTACCTGCTAGCAGATTAAAGAACACGTTTGTTCATGTACCAAGTTAAGAACGAGATTCCAACGCGGACTCCATGTGCTCGGTATTTTTACGAGATATCCCCAGCTTTGTGACCGGTCTTTCGTGAAATATCCCCGCCCATGTGACCAGCAAGATGTCTGGTGCCCTGGAGTGCAGCGTCCTGAGGCGCCTCATCGTAAACTAAATACAGTGTTCACCTGACTAATGTTTGTTATGGACTTTGAATAAAGCATCCACAAAACCTGCAGCTGTTTCTGAAAGGGCTCCTAAAAAGGCAAACGAGCACAATCACACGAAATTGGAAGATATTTGAAGAAATATAAGGTTATGACGACTGGCAGTTTACCTCATAGTGAATATACGCAGTGACGATATTGCTATGTTCAGACAAGCTTCTCTACCTCAAACACGAGCACACATGACAAGACGTCGTTTGGGCCCCTGGTAGATCCTACTTACTGAGACCATCTGCAAAGAGTGATAAAGTTATTAATGCTTTTTGGTATAGCATGCATCTAAAGCTCCTGATCGAACCACTACCGGCGTGTCAAACAAAACTGAACTTAAACCGGTTACGTTGCGTGAGAATATCGCGGGTGAGACATGTGACAGCCATCGGTGTCCGGTCCGGTTACGTTGCGTGAGAATATCGCGGGTGAGACATGTGACAGCCATCACCCAGTGTCCCACTTACTCTGCAGCCCAGTGCTGAATCACGGGCAGTGTCCCAGCGGCGGCGGCAGTAGGCCAGCAAGCTGGTGCCGGCCCGGTGCGCGCCGGGCGCCCGGAGTCCGTGCCGCCGCTCGTTGCATCACCGACGCTCCTCGGGCCGGCAGCTAACGGGACACGGCGGCGGGGCCACACGAGCCGGGCCGCCCCCGCCCCCGCCGCCGCCGCCGCGCCAGGCTCCCGGCGCGCCGCCGCCGCCGCCCGCCGCCCGGCACCAATATGAAAAGCGAAACCAGCCCGGCGGCGGCGTCATTACTTTTGCTTTCCGCCGCGCTGCGAGACAAGTGAAACTCGCGCTGGTGCCCGGCCATTTGCGGTGGCGGCCGGCGGGCGTGTTTTTGTGCAGCGGACCGGGCGGCGAGTTTCTCCGCCGAGCCTCGGAGCCTCGCTACGGTCGGCCGGAGGTCGGCTCGAGCGGCCGAGGTCGGCTAGAGCGGCGGCCTTCCGCCCGCCGCGGGCCACAGGCCGGGCGGCCGGGCGGCGGGCAGCGGCGGCCGCGGGACGCCGAGTCCAGCGCCGTGTGGACGGACGGTGGACGGCGCCGGCTCTGCACCTGTGTTGGCACTGGCGTGCATCGATCGATTGAGATCCAGAACCCGTCGGGCTTTCGCCCCGATCGGTCCCAGTCGAACCGGTCGGGACAACTCAGCACTCGGTGACTCGCGCGCAAAACCTGGCCGGCGGGCGACCGGGCGGTCCTGTCGGCGCGCTCTCACTGCAACGATTTTAGATTTCAGGTGCTCTGTCGACCACGCTGGCTTGAGCTGTCCGCGACGTCCGGGCAAAGGTTGTGTGCTTATTTAATCCGCACTTAATCCCTTCTTGTTTCTCTTCGTGTCAATGCTGGAATTTCTACATTTCACGAGACCATCTTATTGGTGCATACAAACGTCTGAAACTTCCAGATTTGTGGCGCGCTGTGCTGTCGAGAAAATCTTGCGTGCCGCGCATGTCACACAGGATCTGTTGTCATTCGACACTGTCTTCTTGTGATAAATTTTATCCCAGATCAATTCGGGATCGACATGGCCCATGACATATCGAAATTCACTGGGCCGACCGTTTTTACTCCGGGATTCTCAAAGGAGCGTGGAGCGTAAACCGGAGCGTAAACCCTCTGGACACAAAACTCTGCTAAAATGTCGCCAATGGCACGCTCGGGGGAGAAAAGGTGGAACAGACACGTGCTGTAATGTAGTATGGTTAGCGTATTCACACCAGTTGGTTAGTTAGGTGCCAAACGGCCTTGGACACCGATGCCTGTATTCTCAGGGTGCCACGCATGATGCAGTGTTACGCCAGCCTCGGGCTCAGGGCAGGCGAGAAGAACTTCAGACCAATTTGGTGGGCCCCTGAACGATTAATGAATGCCCATGTTCAATCAACAGTGCCCGAGCAGATTAGCAGAAATAATCTTGACAAGTGTGAAGGGTCCTCCGCGAATAAAATCAAAGGGAGAGAGCCCTAGAACAATGTGGAAGGCCCCTCAACATCGAGTGGCTCGGTGCGTTATCTTACATGAGCTCAGCAACGGCACAGGACCCTCCGAGCAAATGGAATGAGAACCCGATGCCAGTATGAAGGACCCCTGAGCAACAGAGTGTACCATGGCATATGGGGCCTCGGGAGTAGCGGATACAGCCTTCTGGACTAAGGTGAGGAATCCTTGGAGGGGTCTTGGTCGATCAACAGTGCCCAGGCTTGCTAGCAGATAGAAGGACCCCACTATGGTAGAACCCTACTATGGTATGACTCCATTATGGCAGGACCCTACTATGGTAGGATCCCACTATGGTAGGACCCTATTGTGGCAGGACCGTACATTTAGATAGAAAGCACTCAAAACCTAATGTGCAGGGCCCCGAGCATTGAGTGTGCACGAGTGAGTTGACATATGGGGTGCCGTCCAAAGCGTAGGGCCCTCAAAAACCAACAGGCCCTACACCAAAACCAACAGGCGTAGGGCCCTCAAAAACCCAGGAAATGTAGCATTTTAGGGCCCCCGACACGAGCGTAGAGCCCTCCATTCAAATAGGAAGTATTCAAGACCCAGTGTGCAGGACCCCCGAATGACTGAATGTGCCCGAGCAAAAAAGCGCAGGGCCCTCAAAAGCCAGTCGGAAGTGCTCAAGACTGAGTGTGACGGCTTCTAAGCGATCGACTGTTCTCGAGTAGCTTAGCAGATGGGCCTCGGCAAGAGTGTAGGACCCCTCAAAGAAATTAGAGGTACTTAAGACCCGATGTGCGGGCTCCGAAGATCGAGTGTGCCTAGGGTGAAGTTAACAGATGGGGCCCGGCAAGAGCGCAGGGCTCTCCATTGAAATAAGAGGCGCCCGACACGCATTATGTAGACCCCCGAACGATCGAGTATACCCGAGCAGGTTAACAGATGGGCCCCGACAAGAGCGCAAAACCTTCTGAAAGTGACGGTGAACCAAAACAACGTAAAGAACTCCAGAGCAGCCTGGAATACCCCGGCAGTTTAACATATGGAGCCTGGCTATAGAGCATAGAGCCTTTCGAGCGAATGGGAAAAATCCGTGGAAGACCTCTGATCGACAGGAGTGCCCCAGCATGCCAGCAGAAAGGGCTCCGACAACAGTGCGGGGCCGTCCGAGCAAATGCAAAGAAATCAAGGGCAGCGTGGAAGGCTCCTTAGCGGTCGGATTCACCTTGCAAGTGAGCATAAAGGCCCCAGGAACAGCATAGGACCTCTGGACAATTAATGATCCTGAAGATCTCTCAGAATATCTCTCAGAATATCTCTGAATATCCCTCGTCATCAATGAACAATTATTTGTGCCTGCCTGTGGGCCTTTTGCATTCGCTTGCGACTGCTCTCGGTCTCCAGGAAGTTCAAAGACACTCAATTTTGCTGAGTTTGTGCTAAAACCACTTGGATGAGTGCCAGCGGATTCGCAATCTCGGCGTCTTTCTGGACAGCAAAGTCACCTTTGCCAATCACACAGGTTCAGCTATCTCAAAAGCAAACATGACGCTGGGCCTTCTCATGCGAAGCGTGCAAATGCCGTCGTGCCCTCGTCAGGCGCGGTTCAATCACAAGGCTTTGCTTTGTGCCTTCAACGCTCATGTGAGATCGAGTATGCGTTAGAGTATGTAGCAGATGTAGTGTAGTAGACAGTTTACGTGGAGAATGTGTACGCGTTATTTGGAGCGGTGCTGTCGTTTCCCATCTCGCCCGGTTCGAAGGACTACAACCCCGCCTTCTCATGTGGTTGCGATCGCGTAGCCAGCCTCGGTGTCCTCCACTAGATTATGAGCATCTTCCCGCTTTCTTCAAAACATCATCTATCAAGGCACGCCTTGCTCAGTCTGACATCTTATTTCTAGGCAACATATATAATCACAGGCTTGACTGCGCTCACCTGACATCACTGTTCAGTCTGGCTGCATCCGTACGGCGCTCTCGGCATATTGGCCTTTTCCACGAGCCATTTGCAATGGCCAACACTGTTCAAAATGGACTTGTCGCGCGGCTACCCGCTGTCTGCAATCAATTTCTGCAGAATTCTCCTTCAGCTGACTTCTTATCCAATAGAATCATTCCGACCTAATTTGTTTAGGTTCACCGGCACATGTGGAACACGTGTGCCGGTGAACCCCGACACACGACCCCGACACACGTGGAACACGTGTGTCGGAACATGGAACACACAACATGGAACATACAACACACACACATACACACACACACGTGTGTGTGTGTGTGTGTGTGTGTGTGTGTGTGTGTGTGTGTGTGTGTGTGTGTGTGTGTGTGTGTGTGTGTGTGTGTGTGTGTGTGTGTGTGTGTGTGTGTGTGTGTGTGTGTGGTGTGTGTGTGTGTGTGTGTGTGTGTGTGTGTGTGTGTGTGTGTGTGTGTGTGTGGTGTGTGTGTGTGTGTGTGTGTGTGTGTGTGTGTGTGTGTGTTGTGTGGTGTGTGTGTGTGTGTGTGTGTGTGTGTGTGTGTGTGTGTGTGTGTGTGTGTGTGTGTGTGTGTGTGTGTGTGTGTGTGTGTGTGTGTGTGTGTGTGTGTGTGTGTGTGTGTGTGTGTGTGTGTGTGTGTGTGTGTGTGTGTGGTGTGTGTGTGTTGTGTGTGTGTGTGTGTGTGTGTGTGTGTGTGTGTGTGTGTGTGTGTGTGTGTGTGTGTGTGTGTGTGTGTGTGTGTGTGTGTGTGTGTGTGTGTGTGTGTGTGTGTGTGTGTGTGTGTGTGTGTGTGTGTTGTGTGTGTGTGTGTGTGTGTGTGTGTGTGTGTGTGTGGCTTGGTTAGGTTTTTGTGTGCGTATCGTATATTTATTGTTCTTAAAACTGGACTGCTTCCGTAATTGGGCCTTTGCCTGTGTAATTCTGATGTCCTAAGTAAACACATAAACATTAAATAAAAAACTGCGCCTGATGGGCCGCCCCTGGGGCCCGATGGACCCCAAAGGCGCCCAGGCAGGGAATGGAGGAGCGGGAGTTCATGACCCGCACCCCTTTTTGGGTCCATCTATGATCTGACAAACAGGTAATTTGTGAAGATATGATCCGTCTTTTAGCCAACTAGAGGTTCACGGGTCATTTCGTCCGTAACCTACTCACGGTCACGGAATGTCATAGTTGGCTATGCCGGGCCTTATATTATACCTGTGCTCAGCTTCAATCGCAATGTTCAGTCGCCATTATACGACTGCAGAGTTCGCACAGCCTAAGTGGATGACAGGCTCATCATGTCGGGCCGTAATGTGGCACGAGTCTCGCCTGAAACGACCGATAAATAACCCTGCGTTGGCCAAAAAGGGAAACCTTAACATGCAGTTTAACTTAAATGGACTCCCACTTCACCCACATACCTTAATGTACGTCTGTTCTCCCCGTCTTTAGACGGGAGTTTATGACACTCAGATGGGCCTCAGTCGTAGGACTTGGCGACGGCGGCAGCGAGACGCTCTTGTAAGGGTTGTAAATGTCTTAAATGACGTCACTAAGAGACGCGCGTGAAAGTAGCTGACGAACGAGTACGCACCACGCAACAATCACCCTGGATGGCGATGACGGAACAAGGGTTTGCTAGACGTAGTAAAACAATATAAACTTATTACCGTGGCACCACAAACAGTTTTTACGATGGTGATGACTGTCCGGCATGATGTGTGTGATGCCATGGTGAGTTCATAGCATGGGCGTAGGAGCAGGGGGGAGGGGGACAGGGAGACACGGCCCCCCACTTTTCAAATTGGGGGAGGGGTAGCAGTGCTAACTACCTCCCCCCAGACTTATCAGACCTAGGTTATGTTTAGCTTACTTTTGCACCACATTCAAATATACATGCCGATTTACCTAGTTTACCAGCCGTCTTCCTCAAGATGCGTCATCTTTTTCAATCGCTTATTGGCCATCAGGGGCAGATCCAGAGGGGGGGGGGGGCACGGGGTCATGACCCCTCTTGGGTCCCAAAGGGGCCCACTGGTTCCGAGTGGGCTAATTGCCGACCGAACAGGTGCAGTTACTTAGCACAAAACGCAACAAAACTGGATATCTCTGGACTTCCAGACGACCAAGAACAGTTGTAAGCGAAAGTGAAGGACCTATGAGAAGTCAAAACAAATTATTCGACTATTGGAAAAGTTGTGAGCTGGAAATTTTAAGCCTCATTGCACTGTCCAGGGGCCCCATGCTGTTTCTGGGAAACCGATATGCCCATTCGCAGGATCATTTAGATAGTTAAGGAGCACTGCACGTTGCCCTCTATTTCTTTGCATTTGCTCGGGGGGGGGGGAGGGGGCTTGCGCTGTTGTTGGGGCCCGTCTTGCTAGCGTGCCGGGCACTCTTGTCAATCGTAGGCCCTTCCACGTGTTCTTTACATTCGCCAGAAAGGCTCTGTCGGCTACAGCCAGGGTCCCATGTCTTAACCTGCCGGGGTATTCTCGGTTGATCAGCAGCCCTTTACCTGGGTCTCAGTTAACCTACCAACACACTTGCGATATGCTCATGGGCCCTCTTCATTGGTCTAGGGCGCTTACAATTCTCTGTCACTTGCTTAGGGCCCTGCACTCTTGTCGGGTGCCCATCTGCTGGCCTGCTCGGGTACATTCAATCGTTTGGGGGTCCTCTACATTGGGCCTTGGGCACGTGCTATTCGAATGGAGCCCTACGCACTTGTCGGGGGCCCCCTCTGTTTGCCTCCTCGGCCACACTGGATTGCTCGGTGTGCCCTGCACATTGGTTCTTGGTGTTTGTATTTAGGGCCTCCGCGCTTTTCGGGGCCCTATCTGTTAGCCTGCCCTGGCGCCCTCGATTATTCGGGGCCGTCTACATCGTGTCGTGGGTATTTCATATTTGAACAGAAGGCCGCGCGCTCTTGCCGCCCCCCCCCCCCCCCCCCTGTTAACCTGCTCGGACACACTCGAATATTCTGGGGCCCTCCACATAGTGTCTTGGTCACTTCCCATCCGAATGGAGGGCCACACGTGCCCTACGTAGGACCCCATCTGTTTTCCGCTTTGGCCACACTGAATCGTCCGGGGACCCTGCACATTGAGTCTTGGTGTTTGAGTCTAGGGTCCCACACTCCTGTCTGAGCCACCTGATAATCTGCTCGGGTATACTCCATCTTTCGGGGGCCCTCTTCACCGTGTTTTGGGGTGCTTCTTATTTGAATGGGGCCCTACGCTCTTCTCGGGCCCCTTCTGATAAGCTGCTCGGGCCCGTTTTATCATTCTGGGGCCAATCACATACGGTATTCGGTGCTTCCCATTCGAATGGAGGGCCCTGCGCTCTTGTTTGGAGCCCTATTTGTTGACTTGCTCGGGCACACTCGATCACTCCGGGGCGCTCTTTATCGGGTTTTGGGTATTTCCTGTTTGAATGGAGGGCCCTACGTTCTTGACGGGGGCCTATATGTTAACCTGCTCTGACCCACTGGATCATTCGGGGGTCCTCTGAATTGGGTCTTGAATGCTTCCTTTTTAAACGGAAGGTTTTGCGCTCTTTTTGGGAACCTCATTTGTTAACCTGACTGGACACACTCGATCATTTGGGGGACTCCTACATTGAGTCTTGGGTATTTCCTATTTGAATGGAGGGCCCTACGCTCTTGATGAGGGCCCTTATATGTTAACCTGCTCGGGCGCACTCGATTGTTTAGAGCCCTACACATTGTGTCGTGATTTTTACGCTGTCTAGAGCCATTGCGCTGTTGGTTTTCTGGCCATATATGTCCACTTGCCGGGTCAATCTGATCGCTAAGGAGCTTTCCACGTTGCCCTTAATCTCTTTACATTTTCTCGTAAGGTTCAATGTGGTGTTGAGCCTGCCTGGGCAGCGGTGATCGATCAGGTTTTCCTCCGCGGATTCTCCCCATTCGCCCGAAAGGCCCTTTACGCTTTTTCCAGACCCCATATGCCAGGAGACATTCAGTTGCTCAGGGACCCTTCATTTAAGTCTCAGTCTCTTCCTACTTGCTTGGAGGCCTTGTGTTGTTGCTTGGGCTTTTATAAGGTAAGGCGCGGAGACACTCGATGCTCAGGGCCCATCTACTTTGATCGAGGGCTCTCTCCCTTTGGTCTCATTTGGGGACGACTCTCCACTGATATCGAGACTCGTGTTGTTAACCAGCCCGCGCACTCTTGATCCCACAGGAGTATTAATTCACTGTCTTGGATAATTTCATTCGCTCACAGCGTTCTGTGCTATGGCCGGTGCTTCATATGCCAGCCTGACGAGGCACTACCGGTCGTTCATGGGGCCACCACGATGGTCTCTTTTTGCTTGCTCTGCGGACACTATACCAGTGTTGACGGGAGCTACTTTGTTGGTCTTCTGCGGCACCCACGATCGCTCAGGTCTCGTCCCTATTGGCCTTGATGCCTTCGACTCAAAGCACCGGTCGAATATGCGTCGATGAATTTTTCCGCGGAATTTTCCGAACGTTATTTTACATGCCGCCGGCGTCGTATGTGTCATTTTCATTAGCTATGAAGTGTGTGACACTTATTATACTAGTGCTTTACGTTCTTAACATATTTCGAATGCTAGGATATGTTGTACTCATTTAAAACAGAGGAAAAATGTTGCACTAGTCATTAGTCATCAACTGATTACATCGCCCTGTCATGTCCATACTTGGTTTTGATGGTTGTTAGCAGCTAACTCAAGTTTATCTTGCCTGCTGTCCCGCAAAAACGTAGCCTCAAAGTCCCAGCATTCAACATGATCTGTAGAAAGTGAATGAGTTCTATGTGTATGCATGCTTAGCACGCCTATATATATATATATATATATATATATATATATATATATATATATATATATATATATATACATATATGCGTGTGTGTGTGTGTGTGTGTGTGTGTGTGTTGCATACATTTTGTCTTCAAATGCAATGACCGAAATGCAAGCGTACTTTTTGAAGGGGGACCCCAGACTCCAGGGGGCCCCACAATGTTACGTGCCCCCCCCCCCTTGACGAAATCAAATCCTGGATCCGCCCCTGTTGACCAGCGCTTAGTGTCGTACGCACAAGCCGACACCGCGCGGCCTATGGAGACTGCAACGTCGGGCGTTCAGGCTGTTGCTGCTATGTCTCGAGAGCGCGTAGGCTCAAAACCATTTTGCGCAGTTTTTTATCAGTAATACAATCTGACCGAATTTTGAACATTTTAAGACGGACATGGATGAGCCATGTTAATACAAGCTTATGACCCACTTTATCTACAATCTACGTTCAGAGATTCCTCAATATCTCTGAAGAACACAGAAAAACACGGAACTGGGGCCTGTGTGACAATCATTGGACCACCTTTGGCGTCAGGGATGTTGTTGCGTTAATGAGGGCTCCTGTGCTGATCCGGGGCCAACTGCGCGGGTCAGGAGGCCTCCCATGTCAGGGAGGGGAACAATGCGATATGATATATCCCTCCAATGACCTCCGGATCGACCAATGAAATAAATCCCGCCCCGTGTCGCTAGAATGACAGCCAGAAGATACTTTGCGATGGGAAGGAATGGCCTTTCAGCCCTTGACCGAACCCGGTAATGTGCCCCTGGTGTTCTACTCAAGGGGCCCCTTTCCCGGAGGGCAATAAAGAAATAAACATTTAAGAAATATTTCCCGGAGGAAATCAGAGGTCTCATTATTGTTGAGTAAAGTGGGGGTCTCATTATTGTTGAATAGAGTGGGTCGAAATGAACAACAACGACAAAAAACAAGCCCATCCCATGTTTGCCATGAGAACGTTCATTTTTCAGAATAGATTATCTCATTATTATTTTTTGCTCATTACCTCATTACTATCTTATTATTGTTGAATAGAGTGGGTCGAAATAAACAGCAGAAAAAAAGAACAAAGACGTCGCATGTTTGCCTGTGAACGTTCATTTTTTTCAGAATGGACAAGTGAAAAGAATGCATTAAAAGGTTTGGACACGCCCGCCCGCTACCTCGAGAGCAAGGAGAGCGATGGGCTGGGTTGCAGCTTCTGTAAAACCGAACGGCGTCGGCCACTTTAAGTGCCACCAGACGGCGGGTGCCGTGTTAATCTGTTTTCTGGACAGATAAATAGTTACAGGAACACGAAAAATAGAGGATCCACCTTTGCGATTCCGTTCCACCACCAGGTGCCAGCACCACTGCGCGATGCTTTAAGAGCCCATCCATCCTTATCATCAGTCTAAAAATCGCACTTGTGAAATATGCACCCAAACTGCCTTGTAGATTTAAGATTTGATGTCCTGGACCTTTCACAGGTACTTCTTTCAGAAGCGTCGTGATTTTCGTCTACCCGTCGGCCAGAGCTCCAGAGCTCAGTGTATTAGCTGCTGGGTTTACGCTGCGCGGCCTACGGAGACTGCAACGTCTGACGTCGAGGTTTTTGTTAACCAAGATAGGGGAGAACGCATGCTCAAAATTATGTCCAATACCAATATTATATATATATATATATATATATATATATATATATATATATATATATACCAATACCAATACAGTATTACCAATACCTAAGGTAGGCAGCTTCCCGGAGGCATTTTTCTGGGGTAGTGTAGTGTAAGGGAGAATAATTCGGAAAAAAGGTACTATTGCAGGTGTCCAACACATGTTTTAGATCCCAATAAGTAGCAATGCTGATCCAGAAATGTGCAACAAAGCAGCCATACAATCAGTTCGCGGCCAGTCATTCTGAGACAGCGGGGTCAGGGCAGCGGCCAGCGACGGAGAGCGGGAGCAGGACTCAGACGGGAAATATATGACAGAAGGGCCTTCATTCTGTGGCTTGGTTTTCAGAGGAGGATCTCCAGTCGGCCAGATCTCCAGTGGGCTTTTGTCACATGGTTTTGGCAGTCTCAAGATTCCGAACTTGTTTCCGCTTAAAATACTGCAGCAAGCCTTGTCCCTTGAAAAGCTGCAAGCGAAATGAATGGCTTGCTTGGCTCCCCACTTTTTGAAAAGTTCCTATGCCTATAAGACACATACACACAAATATATACATGTATATAATTTTACAAGTTAATGTTTATCAAAATCATGCTTTACATGCATGCAATTTTGCATGTTGCAGTACATACATGCACTCAAACAGGGATATCCACAGCTTTCACTCAAGAAACCTGAATTTGGTAGTCTATTGCTACGGCATTTTTCACGCAGTACCGACATCACCAGCGCTTTTGCTTGCATGTTAATCGTGTATCATCGACGATGGACGCCTGGGCCCAACAGGCTATGCGCCCTAAACCAACGACAACAGCAACATTAATCGTATGTGGGGTGCCGGTTGCGTAGTGGTTAATGCATCTGCGTTAGCAAATGCGCGTCTGGGAAACCAGAGGTACGGGGTTCGATTCGACATGGCATTAATCGTATATGTGGCACCGGTAGTATAAGTTTTAGACCGGAGGTGGGGGGTCCGGTTCTTCGCGGTGCCCGCCGTTCCTGCCAGGGTGGGAGGCGAGTGACGCCATAAAGCCTCGGCAGCGGAGTGTCATAACGCCCCAATGACAAAGTGACATTGATAGTAGTCGCGTTTAGTGGCATATGCGTTTTTTGAGTGTGTGTTGGTTGGTCTCGGACAGGAGGAGGACTTTCTGAGTACTTTTATAAGCATCATATAGGCATTGTTTTAGCCCGTTGTGTGTGTGATTACTGCAGGTTAAAGTTTGTGGTGTTTTGGGTTGGTTGGACTATTTTAACCTTCCAGGTAGAAAATAGATTGGTTTCATGCACCAGTATGCTTGGAAATAGTCTAGAAGACTGATGTTGATGGGCATATCATTTTGGTCTTAACTGTAAAAGAATGGAACATATATGTTTGGTGCAGGCTTCATCACACCATTTCTTGAGCATGTCCCATTTAGGTATGTGTCCAGCAAACACAAATCAATATTTATGAGGTTGTTTATTAATGCAGTAGCACTTAGGCTGCAAACAAAGAAGCAGTGAGAGTGATCCCATGTTTAATTCAATGCACGTGCAGTGAGTTGTATATGAATCATAGACAATATTATTATAGGCTTTGATAATATGTGCATAGCAAAACAATTACAGGGCACCAACCTTAATACAAATAGTATCATATAATGAAACTTTGATCATTTGAACCATTTAGGACAAGTTCTTTTATAGCCCATGAAAAGCACAAACCCAAAGGTGATGTCATGAGAAAATGGTTTGCAGGACTTCAACAGTATGTCAAATCATCAGAAACATGACAGTTGCTGCATGGGCCACCCTGCTGTTCCTTCGGTCACACAGACTTTGGATGAAATGGAGTGGGAGAGAGGCATCTGGCCAGCAGGTAAGTGTTGTGTTAGAATTGTATCCCTGCTGATGTAACTGATATGTACATGATGATGGGCATGTATTTGCATGAAAGATATTTTTTGGTTTTGATGCTTGCAGAGGTTTACAGAATCATTTAGTTTTTAGCATGCTAATGCTTAATCTTTGATATTAGCATTATCTCACCACACCACATACTGTGATGGTCCTGAAAATCATTGCTCCTGTAGCTGCCAGCCCTTATGCCTCTGCCATGGTCATCAGCACTGGAAGGTGACATGGCCCGGCTGGAGCTACTCCTGGGTCGTGGCTCTGCAGCTGACCGAGCTGACCAGGCTGGCTACACTGCGCTACACTATGCAGCACGTGCTGGCCAGCTGCGGGCTGTGGAGGCGCTGCTGTCGGCCGGCGCTGACGCCGACGCGCGCACCGGCGGCGGCGCCACGGCTCTGCAGCGCGCCGCCGGCGCCGGCCGGCTGGCCGTGGCGCGCCGACTGCTGGCGGCGGGTGCGGCGCCGGCGGCGCAGGACGCGCGCGGCCAGACAGCGCTGCACTGGGCGGCCGAGGCCGGCCAGCTGCCCGCCTGTCGCCTGCTGCTGGAGGCGGACGCCGGCCTGGCCACGGTGGTGGACCTGCGCGGCCGGCGCCCGGCGGAGCTGGCGCGCTGCGAGGAGGTGCGGCGACTGCTGTCCGAGCCCAGCTGAAGCCCGCCCGCTCCCGAGCTGCCGCCTGACGTCCGGACCGGGCATCAGGCTGAGCAGGGAAGCCCGGGCTGAGGGAGCTTCCTAACGACGACGGCTCGTCAGCCGTGTCCCGTGTCCTCCTCCCCGGCCAGCGGGGGACACTGACGATGCCGGCTCGGACGCAGGAGCGGTGTGAGCGTCGGTGGCGGTGGCGATACTGAGCGCTGGTAAGCGTGGCTGGACAGTCTCAACATGTGATGATTGAGAATGGAGTGCTGGAGGCCTGAGAATTTCGACATCCTTTTCTTGGGTTGGGCTTACTTATTTTGGTATGGCATGTGACTTTGCACTTCACCAATGAATATGAATACTTCATACAGCTATGGACGGTGATAGTGTTGCAATCCCTGATCCCTCAATGCTACTGTTTATGAAGTATGTTCATGTGAAGTCTCCATAGATACATAAGATAGCATTTGTAACTGTATGGACATTTGTATTGCACCACAAGCTATCGTCATAGGTAACTGTTCGATTTATATGCAAGCGATTCCCCATATCCTTCCGGACATTCAACTGATTGGAAATGACATCTCAAAGTTGGGATTTTTGTACACCGGAAACAACCTGCCTTCAGTGTAAGGAAGACACTGCTTGCAGTACTGTAGCATGCAAGCATTGGTTTCATTGAGAACAGCTGACATTTCTTGGCTATGTTCATGGTGACGAGTAACCCCATGGAAACTATCACAGGCTCAAAACGTCGATTGGCTCGTTAAAACCAATGCTGATGTGATGCAGCCCCTTAACACGCACCCAGGCGGCCGGCTGGATACCCTTTGCTCGGGTGGGGGTCAGTTTGACCCCCCTGAGATCTCGGAAACTAAGAAAGCTAGAGACACCAAATTCAGAGTGTGTTGACCTGCACGTGAACTCGTTTAAGTCAAAGTTTGAGGTTCCTAGGTTATGACCTGGTGTAGTAAGGTCAAACGAGATGAAATTCCAGGTTGGTCTCCAAAGTGTCCCAGAACCTAGATAACTGTTTCTAAGCGAAAGGTCACATGCTCATTTAAGTTCAGCGACCTTGTTTGACCTTTTAAAGGTCATGGTGACTTAACACGCGCTGGGGTGGGGGTTCAATTTGACCCCCCCCCGAAGGTTTTTCCAGATTGGTTTCCGAATGGCGCGGCGTAGCCTCGCCAAATTTCGCATAGCTGTGAACAATTAAACAGCGGATCGTTTGACGTAAACAAATTGTATGTACCTTGTAAGGTCGTTGACCTTCTGGCAGGTGAAAATCGGGCCATGGTTTCAGCGAAGGCAATTTCTAGGGAATCGTCCAATCTGATGCAATAACGGAGAGTGTGACGAAGCCATACATCTCCGGGATGCTTTCGTAGGCACCACAAATATCGAATAAGCAAATTACGTTGACCTAAGGTCAGGTATGAAGGTCAGACCAAGGTCAAAACCAACGTGATTTATTACTCTAGGGCTTGCTGTATGGGATAGTTTGTGGTGCTCTTTTAGACTTTATTGACAGCAGGAACCGCATTATACGTATTCCATTGACTTCTTAGAAGTCAGAACATGCCATTGACCTGAGATGTCCCGGGTCGACATTTAGTTTTAGGAACATACTGCCTAGCGTCATCTTCGTCGCTTATTCAAATGCAAAACCCAGCAGTCTTGTATTTTTTGGTCACCATGACCTTCAAAAGGTCAAACAAGGTCACTGACCTTAAAGGGGCTTGTGACCTTTTGCTTAGAAAATTTGTCCTAGGTTCTGGGGGCACTCTAGAGACCAACCTGGAATTTGACCTTGTTTGACTTTACTTGACCTGAAGGTCATGACCTAGGAAGCTCAAACCTTGACCTAAGCGAGTTCACGTGCAGGTCAAGACACCCTGTAAATTTGGTGTCTAGCTCTTCTAGTTCCCGAGATCTCAGGGGGGGTCAAATTGACCCCTCCTCCCCACCCAAGCGAAGGGTATCTAGCCAGGCCATCGGGGCGCGTGTTAGATCATACAAGACTGCTCTGAGCTTTGCATATGAATAAGCGACGAAGATTACGCGAGGCATAATACTCCCTAAAAACAAATGTTGACCTGGGTCATTTTGGGTCAGGTTGGTTTTGACCTTGGTCTGACCCTCATACCTGGCCTTAGTTCAATAGATTTTCTCATTCAATTGTTGTGTTGCCTAAGAAAGCATCTCAAAGGTGTACGGCTTCGTCCAACACCCCGTTGTTACGTCAGATTGAGCGATTTCCTAGCAATTGCCTTTGCTGAAACCAAGGCTTGACTTTCTTCTGCCATAGGTCAGCCACCTTACTAGATGCACCTAGATATTTTTACACCAAACGGTCCGCTATTCAATTGTCTACAGCTATGCAAAATTTGGCGCGGCTTCGCCGCGCGGTTCGGAAACCACTCTGGAAACACTTGGGGGGGGGGGGGGGCAATTTGACCCCCACCCGGGTGCATGTGAACCAGTATCTCCTGGCGTGATGAAGGTGAGTTGTTTTCAACATAAGAACACAAACCAGGAGAAAACCGATAGCACAAGATATTTATCGCTTGTTTCACTGACTACTGAAAACAGTTTCGCAGTGAATATGTGTACCAGTGTTTTATGCCTGACAACTCAACAATCAAATTCAATCCGTTGATGTCGCTCAAATACGTGACATTGCATGTGGGTTGAATAAAGTCTTTGAAGAAGCATGTTTTGAGAGCCTTTCAGATTTTGTCATCGAGGAAAAGGCAGCGTTGTCTAATGGTACATGTAAAAAGCTACTCTTCGCTCAGGCGTTGAAATAAGTACGCAGTACTGCATGCCGTTTGTCACACATTTCATGGTACATCTGTGGATGTGGTGCCGAGCCGAACAATAGTCACCAATGCATGGACATGTTTCACGACCGCTTGTCGTCACCGCTTGTCGTCAAATGATTTACACCAAGTGACCGGGACACATTCCGGAGTTTGACTGCCTTTCAGGGCCAGCGACGACATCGCGTGAGGAGCGGCCTCACCGTTTTCAAGGGAACCACTGCGTGGCGAGCATTCACGAGCGAAACGACGCGAAGCAAGCCTGCCTTCCAGCTTGGCAGCATGACACGGCCTGGCCCGGCAGCCAGTGGAAACAGGGACTGCCGGGCTCCTGATTGTGGTCCTGGAGCGGTCTCCTGAAGTCGCTGGCCGCTGTCCTGATTCGGAGGCGGGACAGACAGTCTTGGCCTCTGCTGTTTGACCGTACCGTTGTTGCCGCCCCGGCCCTCGTGGTCCGCAAGGCCTGCGCTGTTGGATGGTGCAGTACGCCTACGCCTGTGAAAACGCCGCACAGCCGTGCTGACTCGGTGCTGCGGCTGATGTGCTACAGCAACGCGAGTTCGACTCGGGTTCGATCATCCAGGAATTGCTGGAGGGATGGCCTTGTCCAGACGCCGGGCTTGGTTGAGGACTCATGTAAAGAGGGTGATCCCCCAATTGTGTAATCATTTATGCGACTTGATAGTGGCCATACGTAATTCGGTGACGAATCGACATAAACTGCTGCAGCACGGAACGATAATATAATGTTCCGGAACTGGTTTTCGCTCATGCTATTATCACTCAGCGTTTGCAAGGCATGGTGCCAAACGCCAGAAGGTTGGGTCACTGAAGAGGCACAACCATCGACATTTCTAATGACCTGAATATTCTTTGATGACACGGGGCGTCACAAGATCAATCACTTGGCTACGGGTCGTCACGGAGCTTGGGCGCACGGAGGGGGTGGTCGTGTTACAGGTGCTCACATGCTGGTCCCCGGCGCTGCTCCTTACGTGGAACTGAACGCGCATTGGCTACCTCTGGCGAGCCCACCTGGTCTGTAAAGTGGGGTTTAACTGTGAGTCACGGACTGTGACGTCACTGTCGCGGGTCCAAACAAGTGCGGAGAGTCCTGGCCGTTCACATTGTAACACGCAGCGAGGGCCCTCGCGTGCTGACAGAGGCATGTATCGAGCCAGCGGACGGCCCCCGGCCGCGCCTGGATGGCATGATCAGTAAGGACGTTTTTAACATATCATCACCCGCCAGTAACAGCACTATCAGCACCTCTGACTGCGCCATGGCTTCTCTGTTCGTGTTTCAGTGGGCTGAATCAGCTCATTTCACAACTTACCCATATTGGAATTGGACATCGCACTCGGGACCACCGCCGCGCCCGCCTGTGACGTCACAGGCAACTCCCGGTAGATGGCGTCTTCCCGCGACGATGCCTTTGCACGGCACGCATGCCTCCGACATTATTCCAGCAGCAGTGGGCAAGGTCACCCAGCTGACGCGACGGCATTATTCCTGAGTGTTGCGCTTCGTCAGAGGAAAAGAACACGGCAAGCGGCGGCTCGGTGGCGTCGCGGCCGTCCCGTCAGTAGCGGTCGGGGACCAGGGCCGCACCCGTCCGCGCGCCGCCGGGCTGACGCTCCGCCATCAGACTAATAGCGGCCCACCGCCAGCCGTGCGGCGTTCCTGTGCGGCACCAGCCACCTGCTCCCCGCGAGGGCAGGCGTGACCCGCTGACCCCGAGGCGGCGCCACCCGCCTAAGCCGCGCCCCGCTGTTTAACGGTAGACAAACAGATCGAGACTCGGCTGCCGCATCTGCCCAACACCGAGCGCCGCGCGACCGACCGCCAGCAGTCTCGGTTTCACACACGTCCGTCTTTCGACCGTTTTATTAAACACCTACCGATCGCCACGTAAGAGAACTGTCATCGCGCACAGACAAAGCGGCGAATTCGGGGAACCATCACAAAATAACAGCTAGTCGCCGCCGCCGGCCTGTAGCCTCACGGTGCCGGCGGGGGCGGCGGCGGCGGCGGCGGCGGCGGGGGAGGAGGAGGGGAGGCGGCCGGCAGCGGCGGCAGGCCGCAGTGCTGCAGCAGTGCGCCGAGTGCCAGCCGCAGCGGCGGCGTGGCCAGCCCGGCCGGGCCCAGCACGCAGACGGACGGCGACAGCTGGACGGCCTGCTCCGAGGCGGCCACCAGCAGCTGCGCGTTCACCGGCTCCAGTAACCGCTGCGTGGTCGAGTCCACCTGTTACCAAGGGGAGACCGTTACGCGCCGGCGCACGAGGAGTGGGCGCGCCAGGACGCCACGTACAGCAAACACATGGCGCTGAGGGAGGGGACAGGCTGCAGCCTTGGTAATGGATCGGGCAAGGAGTGGACGACAGACATATCGCAAAACCACCGACCGATCGGGGAGCAGAACACGCTGATGTTCTAGGCGGCGCGTTCCAAATCGTAAAATGAGGCATACTGCCCCGCGTCAACATCGCTAATCAGCCAGGTCAGCATGCGAGCACAGGTCTAATCCTAACGCAATGGCTGGTACCCGGCTGGGTGAGCGTTGGCCCAGAGAGGCCCGGCAGGAAGGCGGGCGGGAAGGCGGGCGGGGCGCGACCGCCTTCACGGCGGGACGAGAGCGCTCGCCGGTCGCCGACCCACCTGGCAGTGTACGATGTTGGTGATGTGCTCGCACGTGACAGGCTGGCGGTCGGCCACGCGCTGCAGCAGCTCCTCCAGCAGGCTGGCCAGCGAGGACGCCTGCTCAGGGATGGCGGCGGCAGCGGGAGCGGCAGCGGCGACGGCCGCGGCGGGCGGCGCCTCCACCGGCGGCGGCGTGTGCGGCGAGGTGGTCGTCGACACTGGCTGACTATCGCCGTCCCGAGACGACTCCGGCTTGGACGACCGGGGAGACCTGGCGACCGCGGCCGGGTCACGGCCAGGTCACTCGCGCCACACGGCGGACTGACAGTCAACCCACAACCAGCGACGACGACACGACTACTGAAAGAAACACTGGGGTAAACAGCGAACCGGGGAGCACGAACACATCAATGTTTTACATGGCACGTGACATTTCAGCACAGCGACAATGGCATAGAAAACCCTCGACGTCAGATGCCATATAGTTTCCCCACACGCTGGACGTGCACGAATTGTCGCAGACCCACGCTATTCGTATCTTATCATCTCATCTAGCCATTTCCAAACAGTCGACGACTGCAAAACACGTCGCCGACGGATCCGACACTAAACTCGTGGCACCAAGCCTCGCCGGAAGCCCCACGCCTCCACTGCGCTCCGCAGCAGCTGCGGAGCGCGGCGACGGCCCCCTGGCGAAGGCGGCGGCTCGCCTGGCCCGACCGTCCGCGGCTCCACCCACCGGGCAGTGTCGACGGCAGAGGCGGCGGCCGTGGCGGCCCGGTCGCGGCCGGCGCCGCCCTCCGCCGGCCGGGCGCCCGGCTCCTGCTGGTCTCGCTGCTGGCGGCGCCGGTTCTTGGACCACATCTCGTGGCAGTCCTGCCAGACGGGGAAGTTGGGCGGCGGCGTCCTGCGGCGGCGGCGGCCAGCCTGTCAGTCGCCGGGCGTGGTACACAGGACGACACGGGACGAGGCTCCGGGCGAGGTACGAAGCACCGAGGACTCATAGCTTATCGTCCACTGAGAACGACAGATGCAAATGTCACTGGAAGCCGACGCGACTCTAGACCACTGCGCGGCTGAACGCGTTCTTTCTGTGACCCGGAGGGATCCGCGAAACACTGGCTAACTAATATTGCGCCAGTCTCAGCCTAGTATGATATGACAAACAAGGAAAAACGAGCCCAGATGGACCGCCAGTTTCTAGCGCCCTTACTTCTCTGCATTGACGTTCTTGAGCCACGGGCTCTTGAGCGCCTCGTCGGCCGAGATGCGCTTTTTCGGGTCGAGCTCGAGCATCTTGTCCATGAGGCTGAGCGCTGCCGACGGCATGTGCCAGAACTCCTCCTTGAGGCGCCGCCGGTACGGCTTCTTGGGCCGGAGCGTGCTCCAGAGCGGCAGCCGGACCACGCTCGGCCACACCGACGGACAGGGCGAGCCGCACAACCGCGAGATCATGTCTAGCTGCGCCATCTCCACGTTGGCGCCCTGCAGACGGGACGGCGGGAGTCAGCAGCGGACACGGGTGGGAGTCAGCGGCGGACACGGGCGGGAGTCAGCAGCGGACACGGGCGGGCGTCATCAGCGGACACGGGCGGGCGTCATCGGCGGAAGCGGGGCGGGCGTCAGCGGCGGGCACGGGCGGGGGTTAGTGGCGGACACCAGTGCGCATGACTGGACTTGTGCACCACAGCACGGCAAAACCACGAGGCGACGATCGGCTAGACTAAAGCACTGCCACTATTACGACAACCGCGCCAATCCACAAGGCAAGCGGTAAACGGGTCAGCCAAGCTATGGTACGTGTTGTAGAGCGCTTTGGCTGCTGAGCTTTTTTGCGGTCAGGCAAGCTTCGCCAACATTTCACAAACCGTGCATGGGGTGACGGCGTAACAAACAGCACGGGACTCATGCCTAACCCTCTCTTCCCAACAAGCCCCTCCGCCTGCGCCAGCAAGCCCCAGACGACGCACCTGGAATAGCGGCTTCTTCTGGAAGAGTTCGCCGAGGATGCAGCCGCAGCTCCAGACGTCGACGGCCGGACCGTAGCGCTCCTCGCCCAGCAGCAGCTCCGGCGGCCGGTACCACAGCGTGATCACCTTATTGGTGTACGGCCGCGACTCCTCGGCGTTGTACAGCCGCGCCAGTCCGAAGTCGCCCAGCTTGACGTGACCCCTGCGGCGGCGGGCGGCCGGGCCGCCAGGTCAGCGGGGCGCACGCGGCACACACTGCACCCGCCGGAGAGCCACTGGGGAGGGGAGAGGCCCGCACTCACTGGGGAGCCGCTGGGGGAGGGGCCTGCACCCGCTGAGGAGCCGCTGGGGAGGGGGAGGGGTCTGCACCCGCTGGGGGGTCGTTAGGGGGAGGGACCCGCGCCCGCTGGAAAGTCACTGGGGGAGGGGTCTGCACCCGCTGGGAGGTCAATAGGGGAGGGGTCTGTACCCGCTGGGGGTCGTTGGGGGGGGGGGACCCGCACCTGCTGGGGAGTCACTGGGGGAGAGGCCCGCACCCGCTGGGGAGTCGCTGGGGGGGGGGGGGAGGGGCCTGCGCCGGCTGGGGAGTCGCTAGGGGGGAGGGGCCTGCGCCGGCTGGGGAGTCGCTAGGGGGGAGGGGCCTGCAACCGCCGGAGAGTCGCTGGGGGAGCTGAGACTGCTGGGAGCGCGGGCGATTTTCCTGCTGAATGTGAGTATTTAAATAGTAGGTTGTCAGGTACGCCAAAACTGCATGAAGTAAACGAGCTTGTGCATGAGACACATGATCAACGGTCCAGTCGCAGGGACCACCACTAGAAAAGTCAGCCAGCACACTGACAATGCACAGCTGGGCTGGGCTTCCCGCAACGTTGATATCAAGAAGAAATAAAACAAAAACGCAAAGAAGATGAGTAAATGGCACATTCCCAAGCATTTTTATCGACGGCATTGTCATCAAACGGCTATCTCCATCAGACTTTACAAATGTGCAGTGTTAACGTGATAACAATTATTGCTGGCGCTTGGATAACATTTGAGTTCGACTGCCTTTTACAGTCCGAAAATCACTGTAAACTAAGTCACCTTCACCGTTTACAAGTAATTTCCATCCTACACAAAAGGCGCACACGGTGCTTGTATTCAAGCGGGTGGCCACTGCCGGTGAGCCGGCCACAGTCACATTCACGCAGGGAGCGCCGCCGGGCATCTGCTCCGAACCAGACCGGCTCGCTGGCGGCGGAACCCACTTGTTGTTGAGCAAGATGTTGCTGCACTTGATGTCGCGGTGCAGGAAGTTCTTGCGGTGGCAGTAGTTGAGTCCCTCCAGCAGCTGACGCATGATACTGGCGTTGGACGGCTCGTCGAAGTCCACCATGCCCGACTCCAGCAGGCCCATGAGGTCGTGGTCCATGTACTCGAACACGAGGTAAAACGAGCCCTTGTCCTGGGGCGCAGCACAGCGACACGTCAAGACGGGCCAGGGACGGGTCACAACAGGTCACAAAAGGTTATGGTCGGAGCGCCACCCCGGCCCCGGGGCACAGCACGGTAAAGGGTCATGACTGAGATCACGACCGGAGCTGTTCAGGGACGCAGCGCAGCGACGGCTCGAGCACAGATCACGGCGGCCGCCGACAACCGCTCAGATCCGGATTGACATGTGCTCGACGCTCGTGGCGTGCTCTCGCGGGAAGCGAGGCGGAGCGAGCGGTGGTCCCGTGGCAACACAAGATGGCGTGGCCAATGTCATCACTGGAGAGCTTTGGAGTGAGCCCAATCCCGCCTCGTGTCACAGACGAGGCCGGCCGTCGACACGTGCGTACCTTCCTGAAATCGACAGCCGTCTGCTTGTCCGTCACGATCTCCTTAATATTGACTATGTTCTTGTGATTGAGTTGGCGCAGAATCTTGATCTCACGTACTGCCGTGATTGGGAAGCCCTCCTTTTCGTTCTCCAGCCGCACTTTTTTTAATGCCACCACCTCGCCTGTAAAACGCGTGCAACTAACAGATGGGGATGCCAAACCATTCGGCTGTGTCGAGACATATTTCAAACTTGAACGTAATATCTTTCAATCTAACGTGCCATGCGGTCGGTGGAAGACTTTCACAAGCGGTAGCCAGCGAGCTCCATATGCTTCCACATATCTTACGAAGCTATACGTAGCATGGGTTTGCAGTGAGTAGTGTGTAGCAGCCGCCCCAGTGTTATAATGGACTGAACGCGTGACTGACCCACCGACGGTGGCAGCCGCCGTTTACCACAGAACGTTCCACCCACACCGATCCGTTTCCCATACAGGAAGAAATGTCCTCACCACGAGCAAGCGCGTCGCGGCGAGACGGCCAGACAACACCGCTGGTGTGAATTAGCTGCGAAGCTGGGTGTGATCCCCGAATACTTTTTTGACCAAATGAGTGGATTACTGATGGGCCGCACTAAAGCGCAGGCGACGCGCCAATAGCATCGCGTCCACTCACCACTGGCGCAGTCCTTGGCCTTGTACACCTGGCCATACGTCCCCTGGCCGACCTGCGCGATCAGCTCGAAGGCGTCCACGCAGCGGTCGCCCCAGGTTTTGTTCTCGCTCTGCGGTACAAGAGCTCGGTGTAAGCGGGTTGTGTGTAATTGGGGCTTTACGACGCACTCAGCTGCTGAGGCTATATGGCGTCGCCTGTCCTCTCACCCTGGCAGGAAGGGCGGGCACCGCGGGGAATCGAACCCCGTACCTCTGGTTTCCCAGACGCGCAGTAGCCAACGCAGACGCGCTAACCACTACACTACCGGCACCCCTGGTGTTAGCGGGTTGGCCGCACCGGTGCCGGCCGCGCCGGCGTCGGCAACACCGGCCGGCGCCACGCCGAAACGGTGTACGCCTATTCGATCTGTGGGGCGCGCGGGCCCCCTGGCCACGCCCGACCCGCCGCCAGCGGGGCACGGCGCCTGCACAGCCGGGCATTGACGTCTCCCGGCGCGACCCTCACCTCGCGTCGCTTGTGGATGATGTTGGGCCGCTGGAGGCGCGGCTGCGGCACGCGCGGCGGCGGCGGAGGCGGCGGCGCCGGCGGCGTCATCGGCCCGTCCTCGTCCGGCGACAGGTCCTCCGTGCCAGGGCACCACTGGTGACGACACGACGCTCGGTCAACCACTGAGGGCACCGCTGGTACCTGACGTGCGCAGGGACACTCAGGCACCATCAGTGGTGACAATACCATTAAGTACGGCACTATACTGGTGACCGTGCATCATTTCATCAACCGCTACGCAACACGTCAACGGCACAATAAACACGACACTGTGAAGCACCGAGCACCCAGCTTAATCGGAATCACTGGGGGGGGGGGGGGGGGGGGGGGGCGCCAGACTACCGGTCACCACTGGTGAGTTACCAATGGGGTGCCACGCCAGTGACCTGAGCTGGTCAAGGGCACAGTCAACACAGTACACCAGTAGCACCGAGCACACAGGCTATCTAAGGGGATGAGGACGTCCTCCGGTGAAAATCAGCAGCTCGCTGACAGCTATAACGTACTGGTGATCATTGGACACCATGCCACCATGGCCACACAGGGAAATGTGGACTATGTGCGCTCATGTACGGTAATTACCTCCACGTCACGCCAAATGCCAGTGCAAAACGAATTTTGTCATAACCGACATCCATCGATCGTTGGTGAGTTTCTAGCCCCAATCCAACACCTAAAATGGACAATCAAATTATGTAACATGGACAAGACCTCCGGGCGGCACAGGACCGCGCGCACGTGACACCAAATCCAGCTGCCGATACCAACATCAGCCGCTAAAAAGAACGTTACGACGGTCGAGCACGGTAGTCACGTCAACTACCTTATTTGGTGCTCGTCCGAACAACCACCGCGCGGGCATTACCCTCACCGAAGCAGCCACACGTCACCATCACCCAAACACTTGCCGACGGCGGCAAGTACCGACATAGTTCTGTCCGAAACTGCATCCCTTTCAAACCCTGGCTGTGTAGTAGTATGCCGCCCTCCGGTCCGGACCGTCAGCAGGCCTCGGTGGCCGGGAGGAGGGCGGGTCCGCGCCGCCAGACTGACCGGGCGGCAGTGGCGGGGTGCGGCCGCGGCCGCGAGCCGGCTCGCCCGGCCGGCGCGGCTCCTGCTCGGGCGTGTACAGCTCGGGCGACGACTCGATCGTCTCCAGCTGGTCGGCGCCGTCGCGGCTGTCGGGCGGCTCCCGGCCGGCCGGCCGCGGGCTTAGCACATCGCCCTCCGCCTCAGGATACACGTTCTCCTTCTCCTGCCGGTCATGTGGCCCGGCGTCACCGGGCGGCTGCTCAGCCGCGGGGGGAGGGAGGGGGGGGGGGGGTCGAGACCGCGCCGGAGCGGGAGGGGGACTCGGCTCAGCTGATGTGAAACGGATGTAAAATATCACACGACCATTCGGTAATCCACATTAGCCGTATTCCCGTCGCGTGCCGCCCCGCTCACCCCCAACCCCAACACGCCACACGGAGGGGGGAGGACGGGCACCCACGGACGTGCCAGCGGGCAGGTGGATCCTTGCCTTGGATGAACCCCGGTACGGTCGCGTGACCTCCGCCATCCTCCAGCATCTCTCTCGCTCTCTCGCTCTCGCTCTCGCTCTCGCTCTCTCTCTCTCGCTCTCTCGCTCTCTCTCTCTCTCTCTCGCTCTCTCTCTCTCTCTCTCTCTCTCTCTCTCTCTCTCTCTCTCTCTCTCTCTCTCTCTCTCTCTCTCTCTCTCTTTCTCGCTCTCTCTCTCGCTCTCTCGCTCTCTCGCTCTCACCTTGCCGTCGTCCGGCCGCTCTCGCTGGAAGAGTGGCATGCGCAGCGCCTTCTCCCTGAACTTCTTCTGCTTGACTAGCTCGGCGAACAGGGACGTCTCCGACATCTTGGCTTCAGCCGTCAGCTGCTTGGCGGAGGGAGTGCCGCGGCGTGGCGCCGGCGCTGGCGGCGGCGGCGGTGGCGGTGGTGGCGGTGGCGGCGGTGGCGGCGGCGTGTAGCGCGGCCCCCCGTAGGGACGGCCCGAGTGGGCCGGCGACCGCGAGCGTGACCGACGCCTGCCAAACCAGAGCGCCGCCAGTGAGTAGGGGCACACCGAGAGACGAGGCCACACACAGATCAGTCTGCGGATCACACTGGACGGCTCCGAGGCACACACAGGTCAGTCTGCGGACCACACTGGACGGCTCCGAGAGCGGAGGGCACGCACAGGTCAGTCTGCGGACCACACTGGACGGCTTCGAGAGAGGAGGGCACACACAGGTCAGTCTGCGGACCACACTGGACGGCACCGAGAGACGAGGGCACACACAGATCAGTCTGCGGACCACACTGGACGGCTCCGAGGCACACACAGGTCAGTCTGCGGACCACACTGGACGGCTTCGAGAGAGGAGGGCACGCACAGATCAGTCTGCGGACCACACTGGACGGCTTCGAGAGAGGAGGGCACGCACAGGTCAGTCTGCAGACCACACTGGACGCCTCCGAGAGCGGAGGGCACGCACAGATCAGTCTGCGGACCACACTGGACGGCTTCGAGAGAGGAGGGTACGCACAGGTCAGTCTGCAGACCACACTGGACGGCTTCGAGAGAGGAGGGCACACACAGGTCAGTCTGCGGACCACACTGGACGGCTTCGAGAGAGGAGGGTACGCACAGATCAGTCTGCGTACCACACTGGACGGCTTCGAGAGAGGAGGGCACACACAGATCAGTCTGCGGACCACACTGGACGGCTCCGAGAGCGGAGGGCACGCACAGATCAGTCTGCGGACCACACTGGACGGCTCCGAGAGAGGAGGGCACGCACAGATCAGTCTGCGGACCACACTGGACGGCTCCGAGAGAGGAGGGCACGCACAGATCAGTCTGCGGACCACACTGGACGGCTCCGAGGCACACACAGATCTTTGTTGTTGTTGTTTATTGGAGTTTAGGGGCGCGCCGACTGCGGTGGTCATTTGGCGCCCACACACAGATCAGTCTGCGGACCACACTGGACGGCTCCGAGAGGAGGGCACGCACAGGCCAGTCTGCAGATTACACAGGAGGGCTAAGTGCCTCCGAGGCGGCGACAGTGGGCGGGGGGGGGGGGGGGGGCAAATAATAATACGCTGGTCGTCAGTATCAAGCCATATTCAATACCCACTACAAGGTGTACATTTACTTTCGTATCTATGAAAGTAAATGTATATTTTGTATCCACCAAGGGGTACCCATTTCCCTTCATTTCTATGAAAGTAAATGGGCACCCCTTACGAAGGTCATGCCAACTATAAACAAGAGCGGCGGACGACAGCATTGGATAGGGCAAGCGTCTACCTGGGCCGTTTTCTATTGTACGGCGAGCTTCTTGAGCTTCGCTTGGGCCGGCCCGGACTCCGGCTCTGGGAGCGTGAGTAGTTCCTCCTGTACCTGGAATCAATCGAGGTGTTAACTTCACTGCGGTTGTAATCCGAGGGGCTTAGCTGCAATTAGGACAAACACAACTAGTGATACAACGCTGGGAAGCTCACGGCGTGGAGGCCAACGTACTATGGCCGAATATGCTGATGAGTTCTGAGTCATCCAGCGCATATGCCATTTGACATGCGTTATGAAATACAATGCGACACATTGGTGACGATAACAGCAGCTTTTGCGCAGGCCTACAGCCAGGATAATTTGGCGCCCACCCGAAACGTTCAAAGAAATACGACTAAAAATCGTGAGTGCCCGCACCAAACATGCAAAAGAGAAAGTCAAGCACGCAGTACGTGCCAGGACAACAGCAGTGACGCAGCCAACATCGATGACGCAGGAGTGGGTCTTTGGAGTTGGAAGATAGCGGCGCCTGACGCAGGGACGGACACGGGAACGAGGAGCGGGGAGAGCGGGAGGGGGTACCTGCCGCCGGGTAGCGGACTCTCGCTGTCGCGGTCCGCCGGCGACGACTCGAACTGCGAGGCCGGGATCTCGTCTTCTTCGCAGCTGATGAGGCGGAGGCTGTCGGGCGGCGTGAACACCTTTGGCAGCCGGCTGGCCATGAGCTGGCGCGCCCGCTCCAGCAGCCTGCTGAGCGGCTCCGGGCACGGGATCGCCTCGGCGTCCGACTCGGCCGGCTCCGGGGCCGACCCGGCACCGCCGGGCGGCGGCGCCACCACCGCGCAGGCAGGCGGCGCCACCCCCGGGGCCGGCCCGCCGCCCCGCGCTGCTGGACCCCGGGACACTCGAGGGTGCATCCGACGCCGCTGCAGCCCGGCGTCGAGCCGGACGCCTTCGAGGCGACTGACGCGGCGCTGTCGCCGCTCGGGCGCGCCGGCTCGGCCGCCGCCGCCGCCGCCGGCGGGGGCTCGGCGACAGCACCGGGCGAGACTGGCGCGTCTTCGGGCGCCAGCGTCTGCAGCGCCGGCTCGCCGGCGACGGTGGACCCTTGACCCCAAAGCGAGGAGGGTGAGGCCTCCCTACCTGGCTCGAACGCAGAGTCATATTTGAAAGGGACGGGCGAAGATGCTTCGACTTCAGTCGCCGCGGGCGATGACACCTTCATTTGATCTGAGGACTCCTTTGCTGTTTCGTCGTCTTTGGCATTGCCTGTAGGATCTTCAGAGCGGTCTTCGATAGCTAATGATGTAACGTCTGCACGCCGGTCTTCCGCATTAACTTGTTTCCGCTGTACGCTCTTCTTCCTGGGGTCAGTCTGTGCGGAGCGTCGTCCATTTACCCTCACCGACTCTGGCGCCGGCGTCCGTGGCGGCGGCCGTCCTCCCCGTGCGTCGTCAGCGCAGACTCCCGCGTACGGCGGCACGGACGTCGATTTCCCCGGGTCCTGCGGCTCCGGCCGGCAGGCCGCCCGTCTCGGGTCGGTCGGGCGGGGCTGCGAGCCACACCGCCCCCGGCCGGCCGGCTGACCGCCACGGCTCGCGGCCGGCTTCTCCCGGCCGGCCGGCCGCTGGCGGCTCGCTCCTGGCGCGCCCTCCTGTCGAGGCCGCGGCGCGTCCCGCTCGGCGCCGCCCGGCTCGGACCGCGGCCGCCACTCCCGGCCCGCCGGGCGTCGGGCGGCGCAGGGCTCCTCACGGTTCTCGCTGCGGCGCGGCCCTGTCCCCCGGCCTGCGTCGGCGCCTCGACGCTGGCCGGTGCTCGCCGCCTCCCTGTCCGCCTCGCGCGAGCGTGGCCGTCTCTCGACGCCCGTGCCGTCCGCCTGCAGGGCGCCCCGGCGCGCCCTGTCTCCCCGCCGCGGCTCAGCGCGAGCCTCCCTCTCCGACGCTCGCGCCGGGGACGCGGCGCGCGTCCGCGCGTCCGCCCGCCGCAGCTCGGACCGCTCGCCGCGCCCGGCCGGCCTCTCGCGCGACGGCGAGTCGGCGCATCTCTCCGCGCTGCGGCGACGAGGCGACCGGCCCCTGCGCTCCTCCTGCCTGGCGGTGGCGCGCGCCGGCGGGCTGCGCAGGCGGCGCGGCGGCGAGCGCTCTTCCCCGCGGCGGCGAGTCGGCCACCTCGGTCGGCCAGCCGGCCTCCGGCGGCCGCGGCCGGAACGGCGGCCCACGGCGGCCACAGCAGCGGCCGCGGCGGGCCCAGCATCGGCCGCGGCGGCGGGAAGCCTAGCGGCCCGCGGCCGGTCGGGCCAAACGCCATGTCGCAGGGCGGGCGCGGCGGACGCTCCATCGGATGCGGGCAGAAGCCGGGCGGCCGGGGACAGGGCGGCCGCAGCCGGAACATGGGCGGCAGCCACGGCCGGAACATAGGGTGCGGCAGCATGGGCGGCGGCGGCGGGATCAGGAAGGGGCCGTCACGCTGCAGTGGCGGGGCGGCCGGCACTGGACCAGGGTCGGAGCGGCGCCGCTCCAGCGGACGACGAGCCAGGCGGCTACAACACAGGGCAGCGTGGTGACGGCGAGGACGAGACGGCGGACGTGGCACCAATCATGCGGACGTGCCAAGCGGCCCAGACAGGGAAGCGTGCAAAATGGCAGCCGAAGTACCATTCCCCACACCAGCCGGCCACACCGGGCATCGCAAAAACCCACCACCATCACCGTACTCCATGCACGTCACCACCACCCGATCCGTCCCACACCCCGCCACGGGCCTGCCGGAGCACCGGCCCTTCCTGCTCACCTAGGCGAGCGGCTGCGGCTGCGGCTGTGCGGACTCGTGCGCTTGCGCCGTTCGCGCTCGTGGCTGCGCGAGCGGGACCTGCGCCACCGGTCGGCGGCCGGCAGCCGGCGACGGCGGCGGCCAGCGGCGGCGTCTGGTGGCGCGCGCCGCGGCCCGCCGGCGTACGGCGGCGATCGGAGCGGACCGCGGCCGGGCGGCGAGTCGCGCTCGCGGCCGTCCGGAGACACCATGCCGGCGTCCGAGGCGGAGCTCACCGGGCTGGTGGCGCCGAGGCTGGCGCGCCGGCGCGCCCTGCCGCTCGCTGGAGCCGCCGCGGCCCGCCGGCAGCCCGTCCTCGGCCAGGTCGATGACGGCGTCGCGGCCGGAGGCGGCCGTGCCCACCTCATCGTCGGAGGAGATGGGACTGGCGCCCGGCAATCGGCCCGTCCGGGCTGGCCGAGTAGCGGCTGCGCCGGCGCCGCTTGCGGCCGCCGCTAGCGGTGCGCTCGCGCTCGCGCCGCCGCCGCCGCTTCTTCTCCTTGGAGCGCGGCCGCTCGTAGCTCGGCGAGCGGGAGTCGGAACGGCGGTAGAGGCCGGCGACTGGCGGCGGCGGGCTGGCCGCCGGCGGCTGCACGGGCCGCGCCGGCCGCCGCACCGGCGAGCCGGGCGACACCTCGCCCTCGCTCAGTTCGTCATGCGCGCTGTCGCCGCTCTGGATCTCGCCGGCCTCCGGCTCGCTCAGCGCCTCGGACGATACGTCCGAGTACTCGGCCGGCGGCTTGCCGTTCACCATGGTCAGCGGTCGGCGGCCTGGCGCATGTCAGGTCAGGTCACCACTGGAACGGCACAGACGCGGACGTCAGCAACGCCAGGGGACTCACATCAACAATGTTGGCGCCAGCCGGCAGCCACTCGCGCAGCCTACCTGCATAACCCTGGCAGGTATGAACAGTCAATCGTTTCTCTGATGGACACTGGGCAATGTGCACTGGTGTGGGAACTTGGCATGACCCCTCCGGCACCTCTGGCAATGTGTTCGGTTACCGGGATCACCTGGTGAGGCAAGACAAGGCTTCCCAACATCCCGATGCACCATAGAACTGACCACGGATACAGACCGCACGATAAAGGCAGCTCGCGGACGTGAGATACGACCACACCGATGCGGGCCGTATCGACTGAGATAAGAAGGGTCAGACCGTTGCAGCTGATCACTAGAATAACAGCAGTCCTGACAAGAACACCAAACAGCACGCAGAACTGCTGACAGTGATGATAAACCAACTGCGATATTCCCACACATCATCATCTTGCTTGGGTTTGCACTGTTGGATGCAATGACACGATATTGCCCCAATGCGCTACTACGTTGCACTATTATTGTATCAATTTAGGTCATCTACTAATTTATTCAGATTTAGCGACTGGTACACCAATATTTTGTCCCCACTGACCATGCCAATGACATCAGGCTTACAGCGGTTAATGCTGGTAAGCTGCGTGCCAGGTGGTATTTTGTTATTGCATCACCTGCATTACGTAGGATAGTCTCATTTTCCCCGAATTCCTTCCGTGGTCTGGTAACCATATCTCACCTCTTTGGCGGGTACCGTGTTCGTATTGACATGCAATACATTGAGATAAATACTAATGACTGCTTAATGCACACGATTTATTTTGTGAGACACAGCTAGCTGTACCTTAATATATATATATATATATATATATATATATATATATATATATATATATATATATACAAACATACATATAGGCATCGTGAGTTCAAATTGTTTACGCCGAATCAGCGACCGTCAGTGTACCAGGAGGTGCTGGCTAAACATTGCTGAGTTAAGTAGCCTTAAATTGATGGTGCCCAGCATTTTGAGCTGTTTTGAGCAGCATTATCATCCTTGCAAGGATGAGAACAGTTTGCTACACCTCCCTCTCGAAGATGAGATGAGCACAAAATATTCAATACCGCCAGTAAAATCGTCATTTAGATCGACGTCATTTAACCAGCACCTCCCCGTATATGACGATCACTAACTTAACATAATGACATGGAGTTCAAAATTGCTGGTTTTCTTGGGTATTTTCAAGACGAGTGCATTTCTCCCTTTATCCACACCTGCCAACGCACATAAGTTCTTTTTTTTAGTGTAGCCAGGCGGTATCTTGTTACATCTTCCATACATGGCACCACAGTACCACAATGATGAAACCCCTAGGATATCTATGCATTATCTGCTTTGCCACGCTCTTTGGTATGACACAGCTGCGTGGATAAGTGTCATTAGACTGCCAATGCATTTAGCTACAAGTTGACAAATGTGCCCAAGTAGGTAAGCTGTGTGTCCATAACTATGAATTTAAACAGTTCTGCACTCAGCAAGTATGGTGCTTCCCATTTGATGTGAACTAAGAGTACTCCACCAAGCATTTGGCATGTTTGCACCACACAAACTTGAACCTTCTTACTTGTTCTGGAGCTTGTTTGTCAAAAACGGCTCACCAGTTGGGACAGCTAAGTTTCTAAATCAGCTTTCACCCAAGGCAACTGATCCTGATGCCCACATAATAACAGCTGCATGTCATCTGAAGATTATGCTGTTGTTGCACATCTGTGTAAAGACTCATCTCATTGGCAAAAAAACCTAAAAACATCAAGCAGGTAAGCAAAAAATCCTGATTCACTCATGCAACATTCAGTAGCATTTTGGACAGGATGGCAAGTCTTCTAGAAAAGTTGAGCTGTTCAACAGGTTATGTCATGCCCAGTGAATATAACACAATTCAACTGTTTTATGCTGTAACATGTATCAATGGATGCATTTGCACTACACTGGTCTTCAGTCAGCCTCAACTGGGGACATTCTCAGGGCCAATGACAGTCATCTCCTAATACCCAGAATATGGGGATATATTATTTGGAGGACAAGGGGACTGGTATTACACTGGTTTAATGATTTACAAGCACCCTCAGTGCTCCTGTTGAAATACATGAACAAAGGATCAGCTTCAGTTGAGGGGTCTGTGCCTCCAGCATGCAGCTGAGGTATCCAACATGTGGGTAAGGTTTGTAGTAAGCCTTCCCACCAGGATACATCATGGTCATTAAAATAGCCAAAAAACCTGGGACCAAGGAAAAAGTATGGAAAAACTAGGACTGCAAGCATAGGTGCATGCCCTAATTTTAAATCCACTTTCAGCTGTACCCATCCCCAATTCAACACAACTACACTTAAAATAAAATGAGATTGACATTAAATTGCTCACCTTTAATTCACAATTCCTAGCAGACTTAATCAAGGTGCACATGTGGTGACATAAAATCCAATCTGTTAGACTTTCCCAGGTCAAAACTGGCTACATTGCCACAACTTGACATGCCATGCTGTACTCATGGTTTGAGCGGCCAATGTTTGATTAGGCTTACTATAATGTTTGTGTTAATGTAATATTTCCAAACCAAATATTTGCTTGATGGGGCCATTTAACCAATACCTCCTGGTATATGGCATGTGAAGAACTGTCAGAATGGGAACTCTGAGCTCATAATGCCTTTAAAAGAGGGTCAAGGCATTTCTAGCATGGACCAAGTGCATGCAGATCATAAACTTTCCAGTGAACTGAAGGATATACTAGCCATAGTCTGTTGAAGGAGAAAAAAGCTAGAAGTTAAAGAGGAAAGAAAAGAAAAGTTAAAGTTAAAAAGGAGAAAAGTTAATGTGTATCAGTAAAAATTAAGAGCCAACTTTTAAAACAGCATAAGGGAGTCCAAAGGTTGCATATCACATTCCAGGGTTCAGGGTAAAAGTTCCAACACTGTGGTGAAAGATGTTTAGAGCCCAAAATGTATGCCTGGTTATTGCCAATTCTGTGATACCCAGTTTTAACACATTTGGACAACTCCTTGCAGGTTCCAGCTCAGAAACAACAGAGTTTGCAGCATGTGCAAAAATCTTTGTTTTTATTTGAAACCCAGAGTTAGCAGATCAAGAACAAATCTCCCCAACAATGCATGTCATGCCATGCATTTTGATAGTTAGTTATTGAGCTTTAAGGGCTGACCAAAAGCATTGGTTATTTGTGCCCATATCTTATTATTACAAAACTATGTCAATATAACTATAATCAGAACCAAGCATTTGGTTCTCTGGTGCCTGAGAACACAGTAGTGGATCAATAAGTTGTGTTGTATAACTAGCTGAGCTGCAGCTTGACATCTCCTGTCCATTTCCATATTCAAGCATGGCAGACAGCATCTTGTCAGGCCTTCCTCATCTTGCAGAAGCATCTTGTGAACCAGCATCAAGTAGCTGCTGGCACAGGGTATTGATATGCGCAGCAGCTACTAACTTATGCAGCACTTCTTGAGGACAGGTTGCATGATGGATAAGATATGTACATGTGGAACAATCAAGCCTGTTTCAACCAAATTATGTTTTCACATAGTAATATTTTGGTAGGACATAGGTTTTTTTCTGCATTACTTTGACATAACATATCCATCATGTCTTGACTTGTGTGACACAAGTCAAATCCAGCGTAATGTGATAGTGAAATTTGCATACGTGCACTTGGTATCTGGCCTATTTTATAACAAATGGACAGAGACATGCTAGCCCATGTTAGAAGAATTGTATTGGTTGTCTTGTGTCTTGATTGTATCTGTGTAATTTCTTATAAAGAATGGAACAATAGAGAAATAGGTATACCTTTGAGTATTTTTTAGAATGTGCAAAGCAAGAGCATCTGTAATGACCTTTAATAATAAAGGCAGTCATTACCTAGCACCCAGCATCATTAACAATATAACAAATATAAATATCTGGCATCAATTAAATCTCTTGTTTGACTTGGGCCATCTTAAAAAGTTGACTGCCCCAAATATTTGTACAGTGCCAAACTTTCTCAGCTTTTTGGAGATGGTACTAGCAAATTCAGAGTACATCCAACTTATATTCATATATTTCATCCAGCTTGTTTTTCTATCCAAACTATGGTTTACAATCACAAAATCAAATCAATCAAAAAATATTACAATCACAAACAAATTAATCCAATAGCATGCCTCAAACCCTGTAGCATTGGTAGCTAATGTTCTTGACTTACAATTATCATGCAACATTTGGAATATCAGTAAGCAGGTAACCTGATAAATGAGGTAAGCAGGACAAGCTCCACAGTGAGTTACAATTTTCACAACCTACAGTGTTTGCATTTTACTCAATCATTCTCTAGATTTTCATCAAATATTGTGGGCAACTGGATAGGCATGCTCTGAAGTAAAGTTAAGCCTAATATGAATAGATACAGTCTAAAAGCATGCCTTCAATGCAGAAACAAAACTACATCTCCCACCCCAATCTTTATTCAAGCAGCTAACCATATTTAACACCATATACACTGGTCAATCTGGTTAACTGTACAGGTGAATATATGCAAAAACAATATTAGCACTGGCTAAGGGTGCCAGGAGGAGGGGTGGGCATTGCACTATGGCCTCACCAGCCGCAACAACGATCTCGCTGTTCCAAAAGTTTGATACCCAGTAATCCCTCATTTACCCACCTCACCAAATAATCGCTTCCTCATCACTGATCCTTGAGCCACGGCACCCAAGCCCCCTGACACAATCAATACCTTTTTGCCGTGGCTTACGGGCTAGTCTTTCGGCGCAGAGGACCTGAATCCGGCAAAACCCGATCCGGTTTGATGAGCACCGTTACGAAGTAAGGTGCCTCACATTCGTCACGGAAATCGCGCTCAAGTGCAAACATACCTGAAGAGGAGAAGCGTAAACTGCCGTTCAGGCGCTGGCTACCATGCCATATATGCTAACGCTGGCACGGGACGACCGAAATTATTGGTATCCCCCCCTACAGCCTCGCGCGAACCCAGCGACCAACACGCAGCCGAGCCTCTGCACCTACCCCAAACGCCGCAATGAACAAGCGCAGACAGCGAAACAAATGCTGGTGGTGCTCATATCAGCCGAAGAGCTGAAAGCTCGCTACCTTTGGGCAATCAATTCTATCGTACATAGTCTTTTACCAATCATCAGGCCAGTTCAACGATAACCTTGCGTGCAACCGTTGAGTCTGAACACTGTGAGCAGGTGTTGAAGGTGTGGAGTCGCCTAAAACGCGGTCTTTTTATGACTTTCCATACCCGTGTTGACTGGTCCATGACTGTGCAACATAATACAACTTAATTGATATAAGGCTATTTTTTGTGTACGGTCTATCTAGTTTTTCCTCAGGTGCTGCTTTGTTAAAAAGATGTCGATAAAGACATATACCCCAAGATTACAAGATATTTACAGTTCTGACGCTTATTAGACGTTTGAAATCAGGTACCGACAGCCACATACCTCGCTTAGAACGTGTGCTGTCACTACCTCACGCGTTGATGGGAGTCGGTGGGTTTCAAATCACATTTCAAGTTGATTACTGTAACAGATAGCACCATATTCATTGGAAGACCATACGGACCACGTAGCCCATTTCACCAAACCCCATGAATCAACGAAGGAATTTTGCTTTTGCCACTTCTGGGCTTTGCTTTCGGCTACAATGCTTTTGACTGAAACACTGATAATCAAAAGTGTCATCACCATTCACTTGCCTTTTCTTAAGTCCAGGGTTATGAAAAAATCACCAGAGGTGTAAGGGAAGCCCAAAACTTATCTGAGTCAAAACTAGTATCATCTGAATCATTCCTGCTTGAGTGCCTTTACCCACACTGATTTTGGCAGTTGGTTGTCAGGTTAGAGCCTGTAATTCATCTGGAACAATGTCAAGAAGCAATCTCAGCAACAAGCAACCCATTATTATTTATTGAGTAGGAGACTTAACTATGGGAAGCTGTGGTAGAATCTTGTGCACCATACATGATGTGAATCTTGCTGCAGTCCTTAAAAGTGGACAGTCATTCAGGTAAGTTGATGAGCTATTGTTTAGTTTTTAAATGTGTTGTCATGGGTTTTCATGCTATAACTGATGGTGGTAGGCAGGCAAGACATTGCAGCTTTAGTATGTTTGCATGCAAGGTATTGTAGCAAATATGTACATAGCCAAAATATACCAAAATAGTAAGTAACCATAACAAATGAGTACATAACCAAAATATACAAAAATCTAACATAGCTGTAAGTCTCTCAGCATATCATTCTCATAACAATACTTCATTTTATCATTCGTCATGTAGACATGTGAATGGGTCCCAGGCCAAATCCAGGTTACCATAGTGCTCTGTGTTGATGGGATCCTGATAGCCTTCTTGGAGCTGCGGGCATATGTTTTGGTGGCTGATGCAGAGAAATGAGCTAGTAAGAAGTTTAATTTAAGGATGGTCTAAACTTCTCTAAATTACTTTTTGGAGACAGCTCAAAAGAAATTCATCCCACTGTACCCTTAGCTCAAACAGCACACATTCTAAGAAGATGCACCATTGTCACATTAACCTCATCCTTCAATCAATAAATCATATGCACTACCCTGATGATATATTGTGGCTTATTGTTAACAGTGTAACCAGTTCCTGTAGGCAACAATTTGTTTGCTATGCCCATTTGTGGTTATTACACATCACTACCTTTTTCTGCAGGCAATAGTTGGTGCACTATGCCCGTTTGTGGTTGTCACATTGATGAGAACCTGTTACACTGCTGCCAATTCAGCACGTGGTTTCCCTGGTGGTGGTGGTGGAGTTGCCATCGCCGCCCCCGACAGGACGGGCTCTGTGGCCAGCTGCAGGGTGACCAGCACCGCACGCTGATGGCGCACTCAGAGCCCCGCATCCCTTGTGCATCCCTTGCATCCGCTGATGCTGCTGTGTGTTCCAGATGGGTGAGGCTGCCCTCTGAGGAGTGGGTGGGTCCTCTGGGCCGGCACGTCTGGATCCTGCGGCAGGACGAGTCCGGCATCACCTTTAGAACACTGCCGCCTCCCAAGAGTGAGGCGAGCCTGGATGAAGGCAAGGCCAGATGCTTCCTCGAGGACTACTTCCAGCTGGGGGTAAACCTGCGCGAGCTGTACTCGTGCTGGAGCGCGGCCGACGAGGCCTTCAGCATGGCCGGCCGCCGGCTGCCCGGCGTCCGGATGCTCCGCCAGGACCCCGTCGAGAATCTGTTCTGCTTCATCTGCTCCTCCAACAACAATATACAGCGGTAGGTACTTTGCAATGGTAAGCTCTGTGACTGTGTGGTGTGAATCACGGCTGCATGTATGCGTACAATAAGCGTGGATCTATGGAGTTGTGAGGCCTGTTCGGCTCTCGGAATGCGTTTTTGCATCGCTGTTGAACAACGGCCTTGTAGCACATTTGTCGCATTTAGTTGAGCTGAAAAATTGAGCAGTTTCGCTAACTGGCTGTACACGTCCATGTTAGAACCGCACATTTATACTGTTCGCGGCAAATGTTATCTCTGCTCGCATATGCCACAATTGCACGAAGACACTTCTGGCCGGTAAGGTATCCTGGCCTAAGCTTTACCAACCCCTTCGGGTACAGTAGCACGGCGCAAACAGAGGGTGCCCGTCTCTGCTCGCGGGCCGCTGCCGGCGCCTCACCCCCGGCCGCCGCCACAGCATCACCTCGATGGTGGAGAAGCTGTGTGAGCGGTACGGCGAGCCGCTGGGGGAGCACGCCGGCCGGACGTTCCACGCCTTCCCCGCCGTCTCCCGACTGGCAGAGCCGGCCGTCGAGGCCGAGCTGCGCGCGCTCGGCTTCGGCTATCGAGCCCGCTACGTGCGCGAGACGGCCCACCAGGTGGCGGAGCGCGGCGGCGCCGGCTGGCTGCGCGCCCTGCGCAGCGTCCCCTACGCCACCTGCCACGGACAGCTGCGCCAGCTCTGTGGCGTCGGCGCCAAGGTCAGCCCGTAGATGGCGCCGGTCGGGTGGGGTGGATGAGTGTGGCGGCTGAACTGGCCCAATGGTAGAACTTGTCTCGTGATATGTAATGCAAGATGAGATGCGCCAGCTTTGGGTGGGGGGCTGAGATGTGCTAAATGTCCATTGCGGGATGTAAGCTGCGACGAGCGATCTGTGATGTGCTTTGTGGAAGAAGGGCAATCAGACGGTCTTAGAAACGAAATGAAAGGTGCTCCGCGGGCGTTCAAAAGGACTTGGCGAAAGATGTTTGTTGGTGTGTCTTGATTGGCTGCAGCTTTGAGGCGTCTTTCTGTGTGCTGCCGGTGCGGGTTTGATGTGAGATTTCATCTGAACATAAAAATGTGGTAAAAAATGTTAATGAGCGGAGGCACTAACGGGCACTGATAAATATTTCCATCTTTCGAACTCCGTAGCTTCTGATGACAGAGATCGATTTCGGTGCTTGAGGATCACGATGAGTTCTGCGCCCATCGTGATGCAGAATGACACGCTTAGACCTAATTCGCTTGCGACTAAGGGGGTGACCTATGGTGGACTGTCAGCTGGTTTGGCGTGTTACTTGTCCGTTGTGACCGCCGCCGCCGCCGCTCTGACCCGACGCCGTTGCGTTCCGCCGCAGGTGGCCGACTGCGTGTGTCTGATGTCGCTGGACCAGCCGGCGGCCGTGCCGGTCGACACTCACGTGCACCAGCTGGCGCTGCGCCACTACCTGCCGCAGCTGCGCCACACCAAGACGCTGACCGATCGCACCTACCGCCAGGTGGCCGACCACTTCCGGCTGGTGTTCGGCGAGCGCGCGGGATGGGCGCAGGCGGTGCGTGCTGGCGGTGGGCGTCTCCCCTCCGGAGAGTGTAGCTTTAAACTGAGCCAGGGAGGTGCAAACATGATGTTGCATAGAGCTTCCTTGCTTGGTCTTGTTGTTACGTTCCTGTTGGTCACGTCGACCGTTTGATGCATGTTTCGTTGGTAACGATTTGATCATTGCATGTAAAGGCATACCGTCGTTTTTCGACGCTCTCCGCTGGTAATTTTTATCATTCTTTTCTCGCTATTTTGACGTATAATGCTGATTAAACTGGATTAATCTGAATGCAAGTGGTAGACCGCCGGAAGCATGCTCGTATCCCGAAGTTGATGCGTTTTCTTTTTGAGACCGCCGTGTCTGTACGCTGACGTTACCCCTGTGACATCACTGGAATGTATGATGTCGCCATCTACAGGTCTTGTTCTGCGGTGATCTGGCTGAATTTAAAAAGGCCGCTGCGGATGAGGCATCAGGCCCAGCCCAAGAATCGGCCAGCGTCCGACAGACCGTGAAGTGTCCGGTGGCGCCAGCCAAGACGACCCCGTCCAAGAGAGTGCGAGTCACTGCCGCTGTCGTCGGGAAGGCCCCGGATGTGGGCGGAGACGGTCCGATCGGGCGGACAGCCGCAGCACGCAGTGAAAGGGGAACTAGACAGCAGAAACGGCGGACGCCTGTCCCCCGCTAGGGCCTGCCCGGGCAACCTTTCAGTGCCAACACGCTCAGGTGGTTTGTGTTGGTCCTCTGGAATTGTGGATGTGTGCTCTCAGGGAGTTGTTGCGCTGTTCCGGTCCGACTCGTCGGTCACTAAGAGGGTCTGTGAGTATGTGATTTCGATTGAGATCTTTGCCCGGATTTTGAATTAGAATGTGCTTCAATGCCAGCTGAAGCACTTTCATATTGGCATGTTGTCTTGTTCTTATTTTTGTGACAGGCGTCGCCTGTGTTCTGATCCGGAGCATGTTACCAGCGAGTACCGTTTTTTCATAATGCGTTGCTAGCACTGATGCTCTTATTCACCCATGCGTTGACATCATCTATGATTTGTGTGCACTCACCAGGTATGGTCCCACTCCGAGGGTGAGGCCAACTGCGATGTGTACCTCTCGGTTTGTGTGACCTGACCTCGGCGCGAGGTGTGCGCGCCGACACCATGCTGAGGCGTCCGTCTGACATCCGGCTGTGGCTGGAGCGATTTCGATCTTCATGCCGGCCGTGGGCGTCCTGTGTCCTGCCGTAGCTGATCTGACCTGACCTGAACTGGGATGAGCTGGACTGACCCGATATGACCTGGCCTGTCCTGATACGGCCTGGCCTGACATGACCTGACCTGACACGACCGGATTTGTCATGCTCGGCCGCTGGCGCGCGGTGACTTCTGGGTGCCTGAAGTGTGATGTCGAGTTGGGTGGATCAACATGATACATGCCTCCTGAGGCTGTTTGGAAGGCTCGTGGCAGGCTGCTGTAAAGTGGAGGGTTGCTCAAGCACTGATGTAGCATCAGACGGGGGGGGGGGGGGATGTGATTCTGTCCCAATTTGGACAAACTGAGCTGATTGCCATGGGTGCCAATGTGTTGTGCGGTAAATATGGGTCAGACTGTTTTTGATCCCTGCTTAAATTTACCTATGTATCTGCTGTCCAGGACACAAATGATGAAACATTATAAACAAGTAGCTGCGACACGGAATGCCTGTATGAGGTGTGTGGTGATGCCTAGACTGAGGCAGCAATAATCATGAAGATGTCGTGTTTGCTGTCATGCATGTTATTAATGTGCATGACATACAAATTTTAGACTGAACATGCTGCTTGTCGCCGACGAAATACTTTCAAGCATTCTATGGCTGGTGCTGAGTCATGGAAAGTATCAGTCTCTCCCAACCTTCCAGATCACTGCTTGTGGCCCCTCTGATGTGTATTGTCTGCCCAACAAGCTCCAGCAGGTGCTCGTAGGTGGTCGGCTATCAACCCACTCGAAGTAATAATGTGGGTAATAGAAATGGATGGGTATGTTGCCGACTCCGGCATATCTAACATCAATGTTGGATGCTGTGCTCAAAAACAAAACGGTGATAATTGGACCTCCTCCATCCCAGGTGAGGTTCCTTCACTCATGCGTGCAATACACATTTTAGCTCATTCACATTGGTCGGATCCGTGCTGTCCATCCAGAGGAATGCAGCTGCGTCGCTAAAACATCTGAAAATGAACTTAAGGTCCATGCCGCCGCGTGGGGGTGGGGAATAAATTATAGGGAGCGGTAATTCCCTTTAATTTTTGAGAATGCCTGATATTGATCATGCGGCGATGCAATGGAAGAATCTTCCTAGAAATTTGTGTGACCCCGCCCACAAACACCTTTCAAGACATTCCTTGCCTAGCCTCATGAGGCGGTGCATTGCAATGCTTGCCTGGCAACACCCGTTGGCGCACCCAACTGCCTTTGGTCGAGTGCCGCTCAGTGCCATGCCGTTCAAGACGTCCTGATGCCATTTTACAGCTTTTCACTTGACTGTTCCACATACTGAGGCTCATGCCTGTAATTAATCCGCACATGTGTGGTAAGTGGATCTTGCAGTCCACTTCGCGCTGCTTTATTTGGTGCGTTCCTTGCGATTCGTGCTGTGGCTATTAATTTAGCTGCTGCGATCCTCAGTCGGAATTAGGACGCGCCATTTGTGCACGAAAATTTTTGGTGGTGGTGAGCGGGGGCAGCCTGCGAAATAAACAGCTTGGCGCTGCAGTATCAGGAGAAGTGGTACTACTTCGTCGGATGGTATGTGTTCCTGGATGTCATGAAAATGATTTAAATAATCTTGCGCGCCCCCTGATTCTTGCGTTTTCTTGTCACCCCCCATTGCATTATCCAGCACGTCCCAGGTCAAATCCGAAAATGGTCTTGCTGTGTGCGCCGCAAACGAAACGGCAGCGGTTTTGCTGCGGGATTCAATTGTGAATGTGGTAAGGATGTGCTTATGGGCGTTCTCTGCTGGATTGGGTGGGCTTATCTGGCTATAACTGGCATAGAAGAGCGATTAAACCATGAGGAACTGCACCCCTCTGCCCATTTGAGCCAACTAGCCTTCAAAACTACATTGGTGTGCCTGGTACAGTATAGCTAACAAGGTTTATGGCATTTAGTTTTTGTTATCTTCTATGTTAAAGAGACACTAGACTAGGATGCTTAGTCTTACTGGGCAGTCATTGGCTCCTGGAATTGTTGGGTCAGTACCTATGGAAAAGCAGAGCAGTGTAAAAGATATGCATTGTTATGCCTGTTCAGCTGCAGGGTAAGGCAGGTATTGGATATGCAGGCAGGCGTGCTGCTGGCTTTACTGAGGCAAACTGACATGCCTTGTGGAAGTGTTTGTGCACTGATGTGTTAGGAAATACTGCACCATCACTGAAGTATGTTATGCAAATACATCACATAGTTATTCAATCAAATGTTGATATTTTTGCTCATTTGTTATTTTGTGTAATGGTAGGACTGGCTGCATCAGCAACAAAAATAGCTAGTGTCATTTTCAGCCATATGCAGTTATGAGAAAGTAAGAGCTGGAGAGGTTAAGTTATGAAGCATGGTAGTTTGATACAGGATTTAAGTTGAGTGTCAGAATGGTTTATACATTGGTGCGTGGATGAATATGCTAAAAAATAGTGTTATTGGTCAGGAATACCAGACAAATTCATTTGTGGATGCTCATTAGTCAGGGACATTAGACCACTTTCTTGTTGGTAACTGACCTTTGCCTGTTTACAATGGCACACTCCCAGGTGTCAGATATGTGGGCCCAGATCCTCTTCAGCATTTCAGCCTGTACATAACCAAGGTGAGCACAGAATTTAACAGTTAAGGGCCCAAACCTTAGTGAAAGCCTATCTTCAAGTCTAAATTGAGAGATACTGCAAGCTTATAACAAGTTGCACCCTGGACATAAGTAAAGTGATGCTGATGACCTTCCAATGTCATAGCAGATAAATGTCCCAAACCAAAGCAGAGGATCATCCTATGCCTGTACTTAGGTTAAAGCACCCAACCACAACTGCAGCTTGTTCCAGACTGCAGTAGAGGGGTGCCTATCAATCTTTGTGGAAGAGGCAGCCATAACCATCAGCCAGCTGCTCATTGATGGGTGTATCATCATCTTCATCATCATTATCCCAAGTAGATCAGTGCTCCTGAAGTTGAGGCTGAGGTAAACACCAGACTTGACAAACAGGTGAAGAGGTGTATGCAAACTTTGGATAATGTTGTCCAAAGCACTGAAGGCAAAGAATGTCACAACACTGTCTCAATTAATTTTTTACATTTTATGCATCATGTAGCTGGGTGTTCTTGTTTCTAAAGAGATGCATAGTAGCTGTGGTAAATCACCAGTTGCTGACTGCATGTATGTCCTATGTGCTTCAATGAGGTTGCCATGATTGCTATTCAATGAGTGGATATTATTATATATTTTTGCCTTTGAAATATGACTATTTTCTAAAATTGTGCAAAATGGTTGGATTTTCCATGATTATATTCACTGATCTTCCATAAGCCAGCTTAGTATTTTCCTCTATTTTACAAGTTTTGTGCCATTATGCATCCATGTTGCTCTTTGTATCATTGTTGCTAAATTTTCATTGGTAGCTCTCAACCAGCACAGATTTGATGTGATGTGTGATTAGATATATAGTTATGCTGCAGGGAGCATGGCTGGAGGCATTAATTAGTCCCAAAGTAGATTTTGGGACTCTGATTCCCAATTGTCACCCATCACAGATCATCCATGACATTTCTATTCAAATGAAAGTGCAGCTGTGGAAGTTTTTGATGGTTAGATGCATCAGAAAAGACATGAAATGTGTTGATGCTGTTTCTTGTGCCACATTGGAGGCAGGTTTATTGCTATTTTGGTATTATCCACGCAGGGTGCAAACATCATTGAAGCCATTCATCTTGCACCAACCATATTATGCCAATGCCAGCAGTTCGCCACATGTGGAAAGTACTGCTGCCTGTGGTGCCACATGCAGCATGTTGATGGTGCCACCTCAGGTTATGCCGGTGGAGCATTGACGCAGCACCAGCACTGCCGAGATGTCGGGAGGAAGCGGCGCCCCGGCGGCCGGTGCGCCGGCGCCCGCCAGTCACGGCCAGCAGGAGTTCGGCACACTCTGGATCCAGGACCAGAATGGTGAGCTGGCTTCACATGGATGTGAAATGTGTCAGTATATCCTCAGTACATTTGTGATCTACTTTGTGCCACTTTGCGCCGAGGTGACTTCCTATCTGTTCCGGCTTCATGGCTTAGCCTGACGTTCTTCGCTCCTGCCTGCGGCGTGGTTGTGTGTTTGTCGACATTGCTTGGCCATCTACGTCTGGCTTGACCTGACCTGACCTGACCTGACCTGACCTGACCTGACCTGACCTGATCCGGCCTGGCCTGGCCTGACCTGAGCTCATTTGACCTGGCGTGACCGACCCCACTCCCCGCTCTGCCGCAGGTGTGTCGCAGATGATCCGCGTGCTGCAGGCGACGCCCACTAAGGTGTCGGCGGCGCCGGTCGCCCCGACCGCCGTCCCCTCCTCGTCGGCGGCGGCGGCCGGCGGCAACGTGGTGCGGGCCATCATCAAGACGGCGGCGCCGGCCGGCGCTCAGCCGCAGGTGGTGCGCCGCACCGTCCAGCTGCAGCCCTCCTCACAGGTCAGTCGTGTGCCCTAGCCGGTCGGCTGGCGGCCCGACGCCAGCCAGCCGACCCCCCGTGAAGCCTCGGTCCGTCGCTGTCGGGCGAAATTGTCAGGTGCGTCAAGCGCGTTTGCGCCGTAGAGCGCCAGCGAATCGAACGCTCCTTGCGTTGTTCGTCGTGATATTCGCCGAAGAACGTTGCCAGGCGTTGTGGCCAGCACAGGGGTGGCCTCCCTCTTCACACGGTGTGTTTTCTACTATTATTGGCCGTTATCTCCCACACAAACAAATATACCCCACTGCTGCAGCTCGCGTCATCGGCTTCTTAAGGCCTGCGGTTCCATTTTGATGTCATCAGACGTCGAGCCCACTGCTGCGCCGGTGATTGAGTGTCTGCGTGTGACCGACTCCTGTGTGTGCCGCAGGGGGCCGTGCTGGCGCGGCCGGCCGCTCGGAGTGCTCTCGGTACCCCGCAGACCAGTGAGTGGGCCGCTTCCGTCCCGACGGACCGGCCGCCGGGCGGCGGCGTTGCCGGTGCTGCCGCCGTTCGCAGCAGCGGCGCCGCCGATGCCGCCGCTTCTGCGAGCGGCGGCGGCAGCTGCCATACTCGTTAGCTGTCCGATGCCACTTCTGGTCGCGATTGCTGCGATTGATGCAGTGTTTACTAGTGCTGTGTCTGTATATGTATGGTTAGATGTCGTGCGGACAGTGGGAGTTTTGGATAGCGAAATTATTTAACTCGGACGTTGGGCTCGTCGGTAATGCAGCTCAGTGCGGTCTTAAAAAGTACAATAGCATCTGTACCAATGCTTGCACCCATCCGTTTGGATTTCCACTGCATGTCACAAGTTCCTTTGTTACGTCGCCTCAAATGTCTGCCTGGGGTCGGTTTGCTCGAGGTGTCGGGTGTCGGTCGGGGCCTCCGGTGCCGGTTTGACGGAGTGGGCGGCTGTTCGCAGGGGCTCAGATCGTGACCATCTCACCTCAGCGAGGCGGCGCGCTCCATGGCTCACCCCTGGTGAGTGGTCGGCGCCCGGGAAACCGCCGCCGCTCGCGGCCTGTGCCGGTCTGTGGTACTGTTAAGAATGCCGGTCGTTGCCTAATTGTCTTTGCCAGAAATGCACTGTAGAACTCTTGATCTGAGGCCGCTTGCTCAGCATGCAGAATCCGACATTCGTCATGTGGATCGGCTGTGACCGCTGATTGGTCGCTGTCACTGCGTTCTATGAATGCTGATTGGCTCGTTTGTCTTGCGCTCCCCTGCCCTGCCCTGCCCTGCCCTGCCCTGCCTGCCCTGCCCTGCCCTGCCCTGCCCTGCCCTGCCCTGCCCTGCCCTGTCCTGTCCTGCCCTGCCCTGTCCTGCCCTGCCCTGCCCTGCCCTGTCGCGCTCTGACCTGGCGTGCCCCGCCCTGTCGCGCTCTGACCTGGCGTGCCGTGCCCTGTCCTTCGTCAGCGGCGGACGGTGATCGCCGGCCGACGGCTGCCCACCACGCCTAAGCGGCGCGTGCTGCCGTCCGGCCCGCCGGGTGCGCTGACGGCTGAGCCAGCACCGGTGCGGCCGGCCCCTGCGCCGCTGGAGACGGCCCAGGCGGCCGGCCCGGCACTGGACGCCATCCCACTGATGTCTGACCCGACGACACCGCCGCCCGGCCGGCCGACGCCGCTGCTGATCCAGCCGGCTGGGCGCGCCCCCTTCATCTCGCCCATCCTCGACCACAGCGGCGCGCGCAAGCGCCAGGGCGACCGGGAGCACGACACCTGGTCAGACGCGTGAGTGGCGCACCGGCGCCGCACTGGAGGCGCCGCCCCTCGTTTGCCTGTGGACGTCACGCGCCTCCGGTCACAGAGCTGGTGGGCGCCCTTTCTTGTCCGTTTCAGTAACGGACCAACTTGACGGCATCGCGTCTTCTTTGCGAGTTTTTTTAATGTAACAGTTCATTGGTCGGCTTGTTGAAAGTCGCTGGAAAGTCGCGACGACTGCTTCCTTCGCTAAGATGTGCTGTCCGGGAGCATAGCTCCAGTATTTGTCCAACCGGTGCCAGAAAGCGGTGCCAGATGATGGCTTTCACAAAGTCCATTAATTACACCATCGAAATTATTGGACCGCGCAGGGGTGTCGGAAGACGATCAATACCATGTTGGGGTTGGGCGATCGATGTGATGTGTTGCACTATTGTTTATGATATGTTGTTCAGCTTAAGCTGACTCAGTGACTGCTGAAGTTAAATAGCGGGGACCACTCGGCGTTGGCGCCAATCTCCGGGCCGCTCGTCTGCCCCTCCCCCCCCCCCCCCCGTTCTCATCGTCAACACCGCGGCTCTGCGCGTCCTTAGGAAGCGTCGCCGAACAGAGAAGAACAGCAAGGGTCTGCGCCACTTCTCGATGAAAGTGTGCGAGAAGGTGCGCACCAAAGGCACCACCACCTACAACGAGGTGAGCAGGCGGTGCATCCGCCGAGCGACGCGTATGCCACGGGCTGATGGGTCTGGCGCCAGAGTCGGCGGCCGTGCGCTACCTGCGCAGGTCAAACGACAGGGAGGTCTCGCTACTGGCATTGCTTGGAGATTTGCGACCATTCAGTACATGATCGGGGTCCATGCTAGCCGTCCGCACGCGAGTATGCGCGCTCGAAGTTAGGCACATACGAAAATGGGTGAGCCGTCATATTAAACATGTGTCGTACAAAGTGATGATGTCTAAATGCCGTTAAATGGTCAACTGTCTGCAGACTATGAGGAGTAGGTCCCGGTACACATCGTACCAAAGATCACTGGTCTTTGGCTCAGAGTTGCGGCCATCGTACGCCGGACGGCGTGCATCGGCACTGTGGCTTCTGCGTATGGCCGACAGGTGGCAGACGAACTGGTGGCCGAGTTCACGGAGCCGGGCCGCTGCGAGTCGCCTTCCGACCAGCAGTGCGACCAGAAAAATATCCGCCGCCGCGTCTACGACGCTCTCAACGTGCTGATGGCAATGAACATCATCAGCAAGGAGAAGAAGGAGATCAAGTGGCTCGGCCTGCCGACCAACTCGCTGCAGGTCAGCTACCGGCGCCGGCTGGCGCGGCGCGCGGTGGTCGCGGTCACTGGGACGGATGGTCTCGGCGGAAGGACATTGATGTCGAAGCCGTGCACAGTGGCTCGCCTGTTGAGCTCATATTAGCGAGATCAGTGGCCAGTCGGAGGATCAGACCTCCATTTGCACCGTCCAGTCTACTACACATGCGATCCACTGAACGTCGGTGCAGGCCCTCGGGCTGCAGGTTCGGTTTCACCGACCGGCCTCCTGCAGAGATGATCTGCTCGGTTTTGCATATCCATCTCGTCCTTGCTGCTGGTACATGCCATTGCCATGCCCGGAGGGGGATGGTAACGTTTCCATGACCCTAACACGCGGTCATGGGATGTCTTGCGTGATGCATATCATGTTGGCACATGATATGCTTCATTGGCGTTCCCGCGGACCAGCCTGCAGCTCCACTATGACAGTCTAAGTTGAAATTGCACCAAGGCCATAATTTGTGGTGTTTCCGGCAGCCTTGGGTGAATAGGTTTGATGACACCCAAGCTCTTTGATTGCATCGTAAATCTGCTGTATACCAGCGCACACTTATCTCTGGTTTGCCATTTTAGCCAGCTAGTATGAGCACGCGATCACGGGCTCACAGCTTTTCACGGCACCACACCACGAGACCCTATAAACCGCACTGAAAGTCTCCGCGTGGCAGATAAAATCAAATCGGTATCATAGTGGGCACGGGGCTTCCATCTCCTTCCAATCATCTAGGGCTACGACGGGATGAAGCGAGATACGATAGGGCGAGATAAGGATACCAGCTGACTGCCGCCCGCGCCGCTGGCCAGACCGGCCGCTGGGGGAGAGATATTTCCGGTCGCGTCACTTTTGCACACGTTTGCGCGCGTAGTGCAAACAAGTAGTTGCGCTTAGTGCACTCAAGTCATGTTTTTAATTTTTTAGGCTACTCTGTCGCAAAAAACAAACAATTATGAAATCTGTTGGAAGATGGCCTAATTTTGTTTAATGATGATGAAATTGTGCTAATATGATGCGACAGAACGCAGTGCGTTTAAGCTGTGTGTATTAATACTCCTTATAATAATGTTCATAGTAAAAGCAACAGGCAAACAAATATTTTCGTGAGCGATGCTAATAATTTGCCCCTATGTGAACGCGACATAATGGCTGCTAATAGCCGCGGTCTTCCCAAGTACGCTTACTAAGCACACAAAAAAGCTCTGCCTAGTCGGAACGAAATAGATCCGCTGAATATGGCATTTACTGAGATAGCTTTACTTAAAAGTCGACAAAATCGACAAAACAAAATTAAAACAGCAAAAATCACATCTTTATAACGGTGCTGAAGCCATGCCCCGAGGGCGTTTCCGACCCCTGGAGAAAGACTGGGCGCGGTCAGGTGGGGCGCGCGCTGGTGTGACGGTGCGGGTCCCGGCGCCGGGCTGCCGACCCCTGGAGAAAGGTGGGGCGCGCGCTGGTGTGACGGTGTGGGTCCTGGCACCGGGCTGCCGACCCCTGGAGAAAGATGGGGCGCGCGCTGGTGTGACGGTGTGGGTCCCGGCGCCGGGCTGCCGACCCCTGGAGAAAGACTGGGCGCGGTCAGGTGGGGCGCGCGCTGGTGTGACGGTGCGTGTCCCGGCGCAGGGCTGAAGTGGCCCAGCCGGGGACGTCTGGTTGTGGCGGCACTTAAATCGGACAGTGGTTGGATTGATTAAGTCATGTGTCGCACTAATCCCAAGACAGCAGAACGGACTGCATTGAGCAGGAAGATGTCATTGTTTTGTGGGGGCGAAGCATTGAAAGAGACATGTTCCTCTTAGCTGGCTTAGTCTGCAAACTCTACGCGTATTTTTGTACTCGCGTTCGACACGTGCAAAAGGCATGGGCGTTACTTCCGCTGGCCGTCGCACGTCTATGGTGCTCGGCGGTACGTGAGCGTCCTCTGACCTGTTTGGAGGAGCGAGAGCTCTCTGTAGGCCGATTTGATGAGGGCTTTCACCGGCCAGCTAAATGCAGCCTCACACAGGTGTATTGTGCGGCTTTATTGGTGAACTTCGGGGAACTATGGGCGGTGCTCTGGATTTTTCAATTCAGGTAGCGGGATAGCAGTTCGTTGGAGGTGCGGTAGAACACCACCATGTATCCTTAAATCCCTGTGTCCGGGAAAGTTCCAGCGCGCCTGTCTGGCGGACAAGGGGCACTATAGTGGCGCCTAGCTTCGGGAAACGCCGGCCGTTTGTCAGTTCCAGGACGTGTCGACCTGTATTGAATGCACTGTGTCAGTTCCAGGAAACGTCGGCCTGACATGAATGCATTGTAAGTTGACACCGGCCAGGCCATGCCCGCTTGGAGCGTTGTCCGTGGAAGCCCTGCCCGGGGTGAGGCTGGCTCCAGGGTTACACAATGTATGCGTCCTTTAGTTTGTAACGGCAATTCGGTGCTGTCCTTTACGACCCGAATAGGCGTGGGAGGTACGCGGCACCGCGGCGGCGCTCGGCGGGTCAGGCTCGCCGACCTCTCGACCCCGGGCGTCCCGCCTCGCCTGTCGTCACTGAGGTCACAGCTCACGCGACGCCATGGTGACAAGGGAGTGCTCTGAGCGGATAGATGGGTGCGCAGCCGGTCATGTGTCCGTACTGGTGTCGTGTCTTTCATACCGCGACGTTTAAGGGGCTTTAGACTCAACTGACCCCCTCCTCCACGCTAGCGATCATAGCATTTACATCTGCCGTGCAGTGGTTCCGAGGAATGCAGTGACTTTTTCGACCTGAGTTGAATGACAACAAAATTGATGTCGGAGGATATGCCTCAGACCGACGGTCGTGACCCCTGACCGCAGCCAGGCCGAGGTCACCTGACCCGGCCCGAGTCCGGTAGCCCGGAGCGCACCCCAACCACCAGGCTATGCCAGTATTGTTCTACTTTGTACCCAGGTATCGTTCTCGCAGAGCCCAAGCGTGTTTGAATTGGCTGCCGTAAAGTCAACGCCTTTCTCTGGTCACTGTTTTTTGGACAGAGCTCCACAACACGCACAAGTTAGACAGATGCCGTCCTCTCCCCGCAAGTGCCTCGTTTTGCTCGAGGTTTTCGGCTAGAACTTGAATCACAAGATAGACGTTAAACTACTCCAGAACTTCGAATTGCACTCCTTGATACCGCTGATGTTCACCCTTATCTTTCGAAACGCTTTTTGTTGATGAAAGTTTAGCGCCTACGTTTGCTACGATTGTCGTTTCCTGAGTCGGCCGCAAGAAGCGGCTGACTGTGCAGGCCGGTGTGTGGATCTCTGGGCGGACCACAGTCGGCCGGCCAGTCCCCGAGCGGAGCACAGTAGACCGCCGGTCTCTGAGCGGACCACAGGCGGCTTGCCGGTCTCTGAGCGGACCACAGTAGACCGGCCGGTCTCTGAGCGGACTACAGCCGGCTGGCCGATCTCTGAGCGAACCACAGTAGACCGCTGATCTCTGGGCGGACCACAGTAGACCGGCCGGTCTCTGGGCGGATCACGGTGGACCGGCCGGTCTCTGAGCGGACCACAGTTGACCGGCCGGTCTTTGAGCGGACCACAGTCGACCATCTGGTCTCTGAGCGGACCAAAGACGACCGGCCGGTCTCTGAGTGGACCATAGGCGATCGGCCGGTCTCTGAACGGACCACAGTCGACCGGCCGGCCTCTGAGCGGACCACAGTCTGGTGGCCGGTCTCCGAGCGGACCACAGTCGGGTGGCCGGTCTCTGAACGGACCACAGTCGGCTGGCCGGTCTCTGAGCGGACCACAGTCGAGTGACCTGTCTCTGAGCTGACCACAGTCGGCCGGCCGGTCTCTGAACGGACCACAATCGGCCGGCCGGTCTCTGAACGGACCACAGTCGGCTGGCCGGTCTCTGAGCGGACCACAGTCGGCTGGCCAGTCTCTGAACGGACCACAGTCGGCTGGCCGGTCTCTGAACGGACCACAGTCGACCGTCCTGTCTCTAAGCGGATCACAGTCGGCCGGCTGCCGTGCAGTCGAATCACAGCCCCGACCGCGCGCCCTTCCGCTGGCCGTCGCCACACCTGCATTATTGAGGGCGCCGCTGGCCTCCCAGATGGCCAGCCTGGGAGAGCCGTCAGTTGGCCGACCGGCAGCGAGCACTCGCTGGGGAGGGCCGGCGGAGCCGTCCCCAGGGCCGTCTCCGACGCCGCGCCGCTCTGATGCGGTGCCGCCCGCCGACCCGCGCGCGAGAAAGCGGTGGCATGTGATACTGTCTCGCTCTCGTCAGAAACAAGGTCGTTTTCAAGATGGATAATCGTGTGGGCTGTTGTCCAGAGCTATTGCTGAGATGGCGTGCCGCCATCCTCTCCAGCCGTCGACCGGTGTCACGTGGTGCGAGAAAGACCAGAGGATGGTTGACATGTAGCCGTGTCTGTCTCATCCAGCGCCTCGTTTCGCACATTCCGTAAAGTGTTGCCTGTACCTAACGGCGAGCGCGGAACATTGATCACCGCGGGGCCTCACCGCGTGACGTTGGCCCGGTCGGAGCGGTACCGCGGCAGCTGGCCATGTTCCTCGGCGTGCCCACACGTGGCCTGCCCACGGCGGCATGCGGGCTGCGATCCGGGCGTGGCGTGGTGGGCCGCGTGGACGCTGTCGTGGTCGATTGAAACACCCGTGTGCTGGTGACCGTTCGGTGCTCTGCGTCACGAACCGCGGCGCGACCCTGCCGACCTGCGCGGAATGAAAGCGTGCTGTCGCCGTCAGCTGGAGTGTTTCCATGATATGGCCAACTCACAGGCCCGCCGTATTGGCATTGGCAACTTTTATGGCACTGCTGGCGCGGGCAGGAAGCCTCCAGCCCTCGTCATTTTGCGGGCGTTGCAAAGTTGGGGGCGGGTGGCGTCAGCTGGCCGGCGGCCCCGCTCGCCCACGTAGTGTGGCCTCTGCCAGCCAGCTGGCTGGTTTGCTCTTCCAGTGCGAGCTGTTTGCTTTCTTCCGACCGCACTGTTGCAGGCGCTTCGGGACAAGTTTCGGTCCAGTCTCAAAATGGAGTGACACAATTTGATTTCCGTCGTAAGTGGTGAAGGCTTTCAGCCAAACGGGCTTGCCTCGCCAGTGGTGGAGCCTCCTCAGATCAAAGCCTCCGTTGACAGCCGGCATGTTGTGCTGGCGGGTTTTCTGGGCTGTAGCGAAAGTTTGCACATTGCTTTTGCATTTCAGTCTCTCTTATTGATTGAAATTGTAAAAAAAAAAAAACATTCGTAGTCGGATTTCACTGGCCAAATACGTTTTTGACGGCTTGGAGGTTTTGATCGAGAGTCGGCCGGTGTCGCCCCTGACGCCAGACTGGTCTCCCTTGCGTCGTAGGAGTGTACAAAACTGGAGCGGGAGAAGGCGCAGCGGACGCACCGAATCAACATGAAGACGCAGCAGCTCAAGGACCTCATCCTGCAGCAGATCGCCTTCAAGAATCTGGTGGAACGGAACCGCAAGGTAGGCCTACCACCTCGCTTATCGTGCGTGCCCACCCTGTGGCGACTTATCTGGACGACAGGTGTCGGCTTGGGGGGGGGGGGGGGGAGGGGGAGGGGGAGACGCCCGCCGCGGCTGGTGGCGATCCGACAGTGCATACGGCCGTCCCGCTGTACTCAGGCGGTAGCGGCGAGGGGCCGGGGAGACTGGGGCTGGCCACCCCGGAGAGCCGCCGTGGCCGCCGGTGGACGGCGGCAGCCTTTTCCTCTCGTGCCACCGCCGCTCACTGGCGAGGGGCAGCACCCCTCACCACTCGCTCCAGATCGAGCGTGAGCCATGGAAGAACGGCCGCTGAGTAGCCTGGTTTGCCTGAAGAATCCAGCAATTGTCCCGACTAGTCCCTTGGGATCGATCAGTGACGATTCGTGTCGAGTCTACTTTATTGTTTGGGATAAGACAGAAGTAATAGCCGTATTCTTCGGAGAAAAACCAGGAGGATGGAGATATTTCGGCAACGTGCCTTTATCGAAACAATAGCAGAAGTGAATTCAGAATTCCCTGCCGATGATCCTACTCGATTTTTCAGGGTTTTTACAGCAAGCCACAGTTCTTAAAGGACACCAACACCCGTGAGATTCAACAGAGCGATTGCCAGCTATTATTATGATACAGTGCCTATGTAGGAATTAGAATGCTCGAACATACGTGTACACAGTGTCCAAGAATTCGAGACTTTGGGTGTAAAGCAACACCCTATGAGGAGGAATTTTTCACTCCTTTTCCCCATATTTTATGTGAATTTTTCACTCCTGCCTGACATCGTCTAATCGCACATGCCAAACCCCTATTTCCCTTTCTGAGGTTTTCAGATGTCATCCAAAACCGATCTTACTTGAAACCACCAGGCATAAACAAGGCTCTACAGACCCTGGACACCTACAGCTATGTCCCGCCTCACCTACATTTGAATCATGCCTATATATGCACAGAGCAAGGGCGCCAGGTACCTCCAAGCACAAGAACCCCAGCGACTCCAGCCACTTGCGCGCATTGAATTTGGTTTGTTTACAAAATGCATCATAATCGGCAGCTGTGTGCCAAATGCAAGATTTTCACGCATCCCCTATTTTTTTTTTTGTCCCACCACACCACGAGGGCTGAGCCTGACGCAAGCACCAGCAAGGCCTGGTAGATAATTTTACTCCACGTATTTCTTTTTTCCCGAGGAAACCTGACCACTAAATTGCACCACTCCCGAAATGCAGGAGTGAAAAATTCAAGAAATGTCTTCTAAATCAAATTTACAACATTAATATCACCATTTGAGCACTTATGTCAACATATTTCAAGTCAAATTAACTGATGACAAAACTTTGTCAGAAAAGTATCAGTCTTTATATTGATTTAACTCCTTTTGTTTTTCTTGGTATCATACTAGTATGATACCACTTTAGCGTTTTTTTATTGCCTTTAGAGGTATGCTCTGTGGCTTAAAATGTTGACCAATTTCTCTGCAAGATGCCCCAACTGCAAACTGGTGCGTATTTCATACCTAAATTGGATTAATTCGCCAGCCACCCAAACATGTTTGATAGGCACCCAAGAGTGAACAATGCGCAGGGAATATAGGAGACAATTTGAAGCACGGAACTTATTTTTACCGCCATTTTTGCCCTATTAAACCCCCGATTAACCGTTTTCTTGGTTCATGGCGGTGCTTAATAATGATAAATCTAAGCCTTTGGAGTGCCTAACTCACCAGGCTACCTGACAAGGTTATCCTAATGCTGCCGTACAGAGCTTTGGGACAAACCTAGCGCGGCTAATACAGAAGTGTTTGATGGCAAAATTGTGGCCACTGGAGATGTTTATCATGCACACTTCTTACTTGTTTCGCATTTTAATCTCGTAAGTTGATGGTCATGACTGATATTTATATTTTTGGGGCGAGTGGGATGACTGTCTGCCAGCAGACCGTGCAAAATTCACTGACTTTTTGTTGTGGGGGAGCAGGAAGAAGCCAGTAAGTCTCCTCCGGCCAAGGTAAGCTTGGCTCCGGTAAGCCGAGCAATTGCATACCTTACCTGCTTTCAACACACGATTGGTAACCAGAGTTAGCGATTTTCTGTTTTAATCCATCGAGTTTTGTCATAAGACAAATTATGATGCCACAAGGCATGCAAAGGGCTTATATTGTTCCATATTTTTGATTATTTGCCCCAAATTTCTTGAAGTAGTTCCTCGTGGCTGCTTTAACCAGATGTTTTCCATAGCTGTCATGGTTGCTAACTGGCAGATGACTGTACTGTACAAATGCACTATGTTTTTAACACAGGGATGCTCCAAGCTGCATAACAATTATGCTATGAGTTAAATATAAGTATGCAACAAAAAGTCAGACCATCCCATGGCTGGCATGGCTGGCGGAGCCATCCAAAATGTTAAGCCAACACCTCAAACTTTGCGATTAAATACTGAATAAACAAGCCTAAATAGATGTCTTTGCTGCAGCTGAAAAGGAAGCAGCAATACCGGCATGGTCATCCAAAAGTTATGTTACTTTTGGAGAAGAGAGATTCTTTTGTGGAGCATACATTGCCGTTGACATAGGTTAACCATGGCAATCAAAATAAGTTGTTCGAAGTAATTTAAAGTGTTTTGATTTGTGTGTTGTCAACTTTGTCGATGTCAACAAGCATACACAAATGAATTGAGCAAAAATGGAAGTTGAAACCAGCCAAAAATTAGGTTTATCATGTTTTCATTACAAGTGATGCTGTCAACAGATAGGTGAGTTGAGATGATGTTCAACATATGGGCTACTCGAAGTTAGGTAAGTTGGTTAAGTGCATGGCAAGTGGCAATATGAATCGTGCAAGAATCAGTAACTTACAACTGCTGCTGTGATACAAACAGGTTAGACAGGATGAGATGAAGTAAGGCCTGTTTAGGTTAGGCATAGTTAGGCTACTTTCATGAAGATAAGCACAGGTATTTTGTAAGAAATAGTGACAAAATGTTTGTTTTCCCTGACCCCATCTTAACAGAAGCCAGAGGTATGTCTATTGTGTTTGACTTGGTGATGGGCTGCGTATGAATCCAAGGTTTTTTTGTTTGAGTGCTTTATGCTTGTTGAATTTTCTGTTGTTATTTTGTTATTGAATTGCTTTGCTTTGTTTTGTGTGAAAGTGCTGTGGAAAGAAAGTGAAAAGTGCAGCATCAAATTATTGGTGTTAAGTTTTTCAAATGATTTGCGTTGCATTGTCATGAAATTACTATGCTTTAATGTATTCTGTTTCACTTTAATGGCCTAAGATGTTAAAAAACAAAACAGTTGTGTCAGGTTTCTGATATTACGTCCACGCCAGCTTGAAATAGGATGCCTTTGTTTGCTGAAGCGTCAGTCACGAGCTCATAAGTTCCCTCTTTTGTGAATGGATTTATCCACTCCCTCACGGTCTTTCTGCGACGAAATTTTTCACTCCCAGCCGAGTTCAAAAGGGATTCTAGCTCCCTGCGTGTACATGCGAACGAATTCAAAGAAGTAGGCATCACGCGTCACGCTTGATTCAAACATCCAAGCGAGATGAAGTAAGCAGGCATCGCACATTGTGGATCAGTTATACATGCAAGCGATTTCAATTGAACAGGCATCGCACATCACGCGGCAGGCATCACTTAAACATGCAAACTATTTTAAGCTAGCATACACCACACGTGAAGGCACACACCACGCGTGAAGGCACATATCACATTTGCCTGATCGGTCGTGATGAGCCCTGTAAGGTAAGATTTGGTCGCCGAATTTTTGTAAGAATAGATTCACTCATTTTCTTGCCTCGGTGGTCTTGCGCTTTGTAGATGACTGAGCCCTAAAAGGGGCATAGGTTTCATACCTCCATTGATTTGAGCCTGAGTGTATGCCAAAAAATGTCCACCGAAAGGGGTATTCCTTGTTTTGTTTTTGGTGTCTCGCAGATGTTCATTATATCTTAAACGAAAGGGTGCATGGACTCCCCGACATAGACTGTCCCTCCCGTGTTTTTCACACAGTCTGCACTTGACTTCGTAAACCACGCTTTTTTGCGTGCAAAACCCTTGAAACCCAGAACTGGATAAATGGCATCTATTGCCATTCGGGCACTTATGTTTCGAGATGGAAGATTTCACCAGACAATTTTTTAGCTTGTCGCTCTTCCATGCTATGCGCGCGCGAGTTTTGATTTCTTAACAACGTGTTTGATTTTCCAAAGCAAATGTTCATCTATATAAGGTAGCGCTAAGAATCCGTCTTCCGATAGGACGTGTTCCCGCCCCGTACCACCCATCCCCCCACGCGCTCTAGACTTGTTTTTACTGCTTCCAACATTGTACCTTAAAGTCGCGGAGAATATCCATTGTCCAACAGCAAAGCCCATGTTTTGTTTATGCTCTCTCTTTCCTTTTCATCACTTAATGAGTTGTTTAGAGCCCTATGGAATATGTTATGAATTATGTTGTGCTTAGTGGAAGTTGGATGCGCAGATTCGCGGTGCAGAATTATGCCAGAGTTGGTAGGCTTGATAAAGAGCTCCGTTTCTAACGTTGTGCGGCTGTTTCTCCTGTCCACTGTCACTAGCGTATCCAAATATGGGACCCCTTTCCGCCCCGTGTGTGCTCCATCGTAAGAGCTAAATTCGGATGTTCGTTGCGCATGAACTCTAAAAACTCTTCAAGGCACGCTGTCCGTGCGTCCGTACCCAGCATAATCACCGATGTATCTTGCTAAGAAAGTTGGTCTTAATGAGCTGGCGGCCAGAGCCTTCGTTTCAAAAAGTTTAAGAATATTCTCGCCGGAGGAAGAGCGCATGGGTTCCCCCATTGCTATTCCCCATGGTTGTCGGTAGAAGTCATCTCCGAACGAGAAAGTATTATCCTGGAGACACTGTTCTAAAATACCGCAGATATCCTCTTTTGATGGACCGAAGGCATCAATTTCAAGGGAATGTTGGTCTACCTTAGCTAAGTACAGGAATGAATCTGATCTACTGAGAAAATCTGAATCTACAAAGCACAGGAATGCTCTTGGGAAATGCTCGTCTACCTCAGCTAAGGAAGCGGAACATTTGCATGAAATTGATGCGTTTGGTTTATCAAAGGGGCATATCTGCAGTTCTTTAGAACAGTGTCTCCAGAATAATGCCTTTTGTTCGGAGATGACTTCTACCGACAAAAATTGGGAACGGCAATGGGGAACTCGTGCGCTCGTCCTCTGGCGATAATATTTTTGACCAATTTGAAACGAGGGCCCTGGCCGCCAGCCCATTAAAACCAACTTTCTTAGCTAGATACATTGATGATTATGCTGGAGTACGGACGCACGGACAGCGTGCCCTTGAAAAGTCACAATCCATGAACAACCAGCATCCAAATCTAGTTTTTACGATGGGGCATATAGGGGCCGGAAAGGAGGAACAGCTAGTGATATTTGGATACGCTAGTGACGATGGAAAGGAGGAACAGCCGCACAACGTTAGAAACGGAGCTCTTTATCAAGCCTACCAACTCTGGTATAATTCTGCACTGCGAATCTGCGCATCCAACTTCCACTAAGCATAACATAATTCATAACATATTCCATAGGGCTCTAAACAACTCATCAAGTGATGAAACAAGAAAGAAAGAGCATACACAAAATATGGGCTTTGCTGTTGGACAATGGTTATTCTCCATAACTTTTTGGTAGAATGCTGGAATAAGTAAAAAAGTCTAGAGCGCAGGGTTGGATGGTAGGAGGTGGGTACATGTCCTATCGGAAGACGGATTCTTAACGCTACCTTATGTAGATGAACATTTGATTTGGAAAAGCAGACACATTTTTAGACAATCAAAATTGCACGTACGCATAGCTTGGAAGAACGGCAAGAAGCCAAAAAAAGTATCTGGTGAAATATTTCATCTCGAAACCTAAGTGCCCGAGTGGCAATAGATGTCATTTATCCAGTTCTGGATTTCAAGGGTTTGCACGCAAAACACGTGGTTTACGAAATCAAGTGCAGACTGTGTGAAAAACACGGGAGGGACAGTCTGTGTCGGGGAGTCCATGCTCCCTTTTCGTTCAAGATATAATGAACACCCGCGAGGCGCTAAAAACAAAACAGAGAATACCCCTTTCGGTGGCCATTTTTGGCAGAACACGCTCAGGCTGAAATCAAGGGAGGTATGGACCCTATGCCCCTTTTAGAGCTGAAAGTCATCTACATAGCACAGGACCACCCAGACAGGAAAATAAGTGAATATGTTCTCATAAAAAGTCGGCGACCAAATCTTACCTTACAGGGCTCATCATGACCGATTATACGAACGTGATATGTGCCTTTATGTGTAATGTGTGCTAGCTTAGAATCATTTCGTGTTTAAGTGATGCCTAACGTGTGATGTGCGATGCCTGTTGAATTGAAATCGCTTGCATGTATAATTGATATGCGATGTGTGATACCTGTTTACTTCAAGTCGCTTGCATGTCCGAATCAAGCGTGATGCGTGGTGCCTATTTGCTTGAATTCGTTTCCATTTACACGTATGTTCGCGTTTTCTAATTCTTAAATAGGCACTGTATCGTTGCATGGCTGGCAGTCGCTCTTTGTTCAATCCCCTGAATGTCGGTGTCCGGTAAAACACTGTGGCTTGCTGTAAAAACTGAAATATTGAGTAGAATTATCAGCAGGGAGGCCGGAACTTAGTTGGGACTAGACCTGGCAATCCCATGGTGACGTCACCATGGAATTGCCCCAGGGCATTTAGTTGTTTAAAGGGCATTGCAATGCGTGTTTTTTAATAACCGTTTTCGAATACTTCTAATGCGTTCTCTCCCATAAAATAAGTCTCAAGACGTTTGCCAGTATGTCTCCTAGCCATAACCGGGGTTCAAACAGCTGTGGTTGGTCAAATATTTTAACACCAGCCCGTATCCCCATACCATGTTTTACATCCAATAAGGGCGGCTTTTATGAACGTAAGATGTGATTATCACCCGTACTGTCACAGAACGTGTCTAGCTGCGCGGTGCGGGTTTTAATCCAGATGCGGATTACTTCAAACCGGTGATACGTATAAACGAGCGGTCAGCTCAGTGAAAGGGAAATATTAGAGCGTGCAACCACCGAGAAGGCGGCAACGGCTACATTCAATGTTAACATGCGCCCGGGTGGCCGGTTGGATACCCTTCGCTCGGGGGTCAATTTGACCCCCCTGATAGCTCAAGAACTAAGTGAGCTAGATACATAAAATTCATAGGGTGTATTGATCTGTACGTGATCTCATTTAAATCATATTTTGAGGTTCTTAGGTCATGACCTTGGGTCAAATGAGGTCAAACGGGCAAATTCCAGATTGATCTCCAAAGGGCAAGTGGAACCTGGGACCCAGGTACATGTTCCGAGCGAAAGGTCACACGTTCATCTAAGGTCACTGAGCTCGTCTGACCTTTTGAGGGTCATGGTGACCAAAATTCTACAAGACCGCTTTGAGTTTTGCATCTGGATAAGCGACGTAGGTTACGCTAGGCCGTATACTCCGGAAAACCAAATGTTGACCCGGGTTATTATAGGTCAGTGACCTTTTCTGACCTCGGAAGTCGGTGAAAGGTGTGTAATGCGGCTCCTGTTATCAATAAATTCGAAATGAGCGTCAGAAACTACCCCAAGCAGCAAGACCTAGATTAATAAAATAGGTTGATTTTAACCGTGGTCTGGCCTTCATAACTGACGTTGCGTCAATGCAATTTGTTCGTTCAAGTTTTGTGATGCCTAAGAAAGTATCTCATAGATGTATGGCTTCGTCTAACACTCCATTGTTGGATCAGATTGAGCGATTTCCTAGAAATTGTCTTCGCTGAAACCATGGCCTGATTTAGACCTGCCGTAGGTCAGCGACCTTACCAGGTACATATAATTTTTATGCCAAGCGATCCGCCATTCAACTGTGTACAGCTTTGCAAAATTTGGCGTGGCTACGCTGCGTCGTTCGGAAATCATTCCAGAAAAGCCTTTGAGGTGTCAATTTGACCCCCCTCGCCACGCCACCCGAACGCGTGTTAAGAGAGGCACTAGGAGTTTTGCCGAGCGGAACGACGGGACACGCAGATGCAACCTGATTTCGCATGATGTCGGCGATAGCAATGCATGAATCACTTTTGAGCACATGCAGTAGCTCGGAGGTGAAACTTTCCCTCAAAAGTTAAGAGTGCATATGCCATTTTTGGACCGCTCCTTCTGTGCACCGTCGTAGCCGTACCTAGCCTTAAGTCGTTTGCAAGTTTGGGCCGGTGCAGTTATGGTCCCAATTGCGTAGTGTTGAGGTTGCACCCGTGCAGACTTAAATGCTGGTAAAAAACGACAGCCGGGCTTCTGCAAGTCATTCTAGGAAGAAATTGTCATGCTACAGGCTTATGTTACGGGCAGCGACAACATGGATTATCCAATGAAGTTTTGATGATTTATGTCCAGTCAATGTACATAGGGACAACATAACATTTTCAGAGTGGTTGAAGACCAGCGCCGAGCTGTAATCTTCTCCCCCCCCCCCCTCCCCTCCCGTGCCCCTGGCCTTCAAAAGTCAAGAAATAATGACAAGTTCGGCGTGAATATGTTGCAAACTTGTAGGCCACTTGTGATGTAGATGATCCTGGCACTGTGAGGCCTTACAAAGTTGGTTTGATGTGTCAAACATGGTTAGTTGCACATCTAAAGGCAAAACTTCAAGTGTCGAACTGAAGTATTTTATGTGATTTCTTATATTCTGCAGGAAAGCCGAGACATACTTGAAATTTGAGTGTGCAAGGCAGGATGTCATCTTTCAAGGCATAACATTGAGAAGGAAATTACCGGTCTAGTATGCAGGCAATGACAACCGGGTCCACAGAACCTAACAGGATTTAGGGACAGGGTAATTTATCCATGTATTGTACAGCACTCATAGTTGCAGCTAGTCATTTTCCAACAGCATAAGGGATTGCCTGTGTGAAGAACAACCTGTGCGAACCTTTGCCTCTGTCCCAAATGGCATGCCATAGACATATTTCTGTAATTGTACCAGTACTAGAAACATAAGAGCACCTTTGTCATGTCTGTGCTGGATCACAATTGACGTCAGTAACTAAAAAGAAATGCCCAACACTGACTGGCAATTGGCAGGGGTGCAGTTTCCTTTTCAGTCAGGGGCTCCAGTTCCCCAAAATATTTCGCCTGCAGCCTGACTTTGAGAACAAAGTGAGCCAAATCTTGGGAGAAACAGGCCTGTTCGTTGGCGTCTTTTGAGGGGTGGGTTACATCATTTCCCACTGCTCAGTTCGCTGGGACTGAGTGGAGTGAGTTGAGTTGAATATGAATTGAGGGCCCCAACTCATTTGGCATCCCTGACCACTTACCGCTGGTGCAGCACTTACAACAAAATGTTGACATTGTTATGATTGTCATAAAAAGTAGGAAACATGATTGATTGCATGCCAGTGGTTGTATTTTAAATATCAAAACAAGGTAGGAGACAACCTGAAGACAACCAGTGCATGGCTTGAGGCTAAAATCTCATCATATGTTCCACCTTTTTGTGTCCGAAATTTTATTATTGGCGTGAACAATTAAAGGTTTCGTTAATTTTTAGGCTACTTCAGGACACAATTTAGAGAAGATGATTGCATAAACGTCAGGAAAGTGTCATTGTAGTTGCTCTTACGAGAATGTTCACCGGGATTGCCCAGCAATGAACGGCGGAAAATGCCTGTGCTGCCCTGCATGCTGCCAGCAGAACCAGTGCAGTTTTGTTATGTCGCCGGAACACCATAATTGTAACGTTGCCGGATTTAGTCAAAGTTTTAGACTATTGAGGATGCTATCTACATATTTCTGACAACAGATTATAATCCTTAGCCAAATGTTATGTGTTTACCAATTTGTATTCAAATGGCACTGTTGCAAAAATGATAAATAAAAAGCAGCATAAGATCACTGTGCCGGTACCAATTTGAAATCTGGCATGTTCTGGTATTATCATGCCGTCCAACCTGTTGTTATAGGGCCTTGATCATCAGCAGGCAATTTTGAATTTACGTCTGCTATTGTTTCGATAAAGACATGTTGCCGAATTATCAACCCAACTATATCTCCATTCCCCTGGTTTCTCTCCGAGGAATAGGTTGTTGCTGCTGTCTTATCTGTGTGAATAATGTTTCTCGCTAATGCACTGAACAACTTACGTGATTATTGTTTGGGACGCAAAGTCGAGAAGTCGGCGTGCTGGATCACCAAACAGCACTCCTAACCAAGCGGACACCGAGTTGTGTTCCGCATCGGGTCGGTGTTGTTTGCAGGCAGGTTCCGTAGTTCAGAGCAGATTTAGACTTACGAGCGGTTTTAGGTCAGTTAAGGGCATGGACCGTGACCTCGCTGGATGGACCTGTAGGTCACCAACCCATGAAAAGGGCCCAGTCTGCGCGCAGCCGATCATTAGGTACTGAGTCGGTGCCAGAGGTACCATTCATTGTCATCGGTCCTGTCCAACATGGCGTCACAGCTCAGCAGCTGACGCGGCCAAATAGCAGAGTTATTTTCCAAGCATTCACAATTAACGTATCATCAGCCATCTCAAATCGAGCGCCACCACTTTTTATCGCGTTCAGTGTTCTCAGAAACATCGCTGCTTGGGGAGCGGAGGGACCCCCACCGCTTCGCTGGCGGGAGGCAGTCGATATCGGCTGTGCCGGACAGGGCAGCGTTGTATAGCTCGGCAGTGCGGCATCTCGACTCACGGCCCCCTTCTCAATGTCTCGAGTCTTTATCTCAGAGGCCTGATATCCGCTGCTCGTTAGTCATGCGAACGGAGGAACTCTTTGAAAAGCACGATGCGCAAACGGCATTTTAGAACACGCAGACTTTTTTCCCAGAAAAAGAAGCCCTCGTCGTGCACCAGATAATCCGACAGGTTCTGCTATTGACGGTGGTGCCTGGCATTGTGGCCAAATGTACATCTGCTTACACCTATGCATTGGGAAGTCCTCGTAATGTAGTTCGTCGGATCTACTGAATGCGGTGTGGTGGATGTCTGTCATGCATGTGTACGGAAATTCCTTGTGATTGAACACAGGCACCGCCTGTGCGATGGGGCACAGGCACCGCCTGTGTGATGGAGCACAGGCTCCGCCTATGAGCCGGGACAACAGACATTGCTTGACAGGCAGGTGCTGAGGCGTAATGGGTGGTGTTTCCCGTACCGAGGCCACCGGCATGCGCAGTGTGGTGTACACCTGCTGCGTAATCAATGTTTTAGACAAATTGCTGGGTCAGTAAATTGGTTTCTGCGTTAAGAAGAAGACTCATTAGCTAAGATCAAAGGAATAACTGGGCACGTGCCGTATTCGTCGCTCTAAAATCTGCTGCTAAAGCGGATTAACGGATGATAATTTCGCTGTCGTAGGCGCTAGAGTTGCTACTTGATTATATTCGGAAAGCCTTGTAGCTCACGTTTGGCGCACGGCGTGCCCCCGGCAGATACAAGCTCAACAGTCAGCGTTTTGCCATGTGCACTCCTGGATGTATGAAAGATCTCCAATAGTTCTGCGATTAAAGCTACTACCAGAGCTTTAGCCAAAAACGTATCGTCATGAGCAGACATGTCCGTGCCCTATTCATGATAGCAATACACGGGATGAAGTAAGTCAGTATCTCGCTTACACAAAAATCTGCTCTCGTCCAAACTTCCCGTCGCCCCGGTTCAGTCCACTCCCCGCTGGCTCCCGTCGCCCTGGTTCGGCCCACTCCCCACTGGCTCCCGTCGGCGCCTCGACCCACGCCGCCGTGTTCTCCCGTCGCCCCGGTTCGGTCCACTCCCCGCTGGCTCCCGTCGCCCTGGTTCGGCCCACTCCCCACTGGCTCCCGTCGGCGCCCCGACCCGCGCCGCCGTGTTCTCCCGTTGCCCCGGTTCGGTCCACTCCCCGCTGGCTCCCGTCGCCCCGGTTCGGCCCACTCCCCACTGGCTCCCGTCGGCGCCCCGACCCGCGCCGCCGTGTTCTCCCGTCGCCCCGGTTCGGTCCACTCCCCGCTGGCTCCCGTCGCCCCGGTTCGGCCCACTCCCCACTGGTTCCCGTCGCCCCGGTTCGGTCCACTCCCCGCTGGCTCCCGTCGCCCCGGTTCGGCCCACCCCCCGCTGGCTCCCGTCTCCCCAGTCCGGTCCACGCCGCCGTTGTCTCCCGTCTCCCCACGCTGTCGGCGTCTCCCGCCGCCCGGTCGGATCCATGGCCGGGGCGTGACGCCGTGCCCGGCCGGCGGCGCCGTCCGCCTGTTTGTGGCGCCTGTCTCCCGTTACTGGTGGGCCGGGGCGCCGGGCGCCGGGCGTTTTTTTGCGGCCGGCGGCCAGACGACTCATTGCGTTCCCGCCGGGGCGCGGATGGCGCCGCAGCCGAGGGCTCTTCTCCGATCGGCGAGCGGTGGCTTCACTGGAAAGCGCGGCCTCGAAGCGCAGGACAGCCGCGCCGGCGCAGGTCTGTGTGTGCTGTCAACAGCGGGGATGGGATTACTCGGTTACGCGCTTCTCCCACTCCGAATGGCGCCGCGCCGCCGCCGCCGCGCTGGCAGCGCGTCACTGTATTGTCAGCCGCTTCGGTGTGCGTATGAGACGATGGCCGCGCCGTGCCGCGCCGTGTTTGGAGCTGACTCACCTCATTATCACTGGGCCCTGAAACGCGGCGCTGCATGTAATTTATCAACCCCTCGCATCCCTGCGCTGCGTTGCTAATGCATCTGTCTTGAGAACTAATTTATCTGGGAACGACATGCCCATCTAGGACTCGCCATTAGCGTGGCACACCATTCAGCGCTCATCGATTACACAACAGTGAAACGTTGCGCGTTGTATGGAAGCATGATTTGCAGACACAACGAAAGCACTTAACCGTTTTGGGGTGCGTTTTCTGTCCTTGAGCTCGTTTAGGTGTTGCGATGATGTCATACATATCTGGATTTGGGGCCGTGATTTGGAGCCATGTTTCGTCTAAAATGCGATGACCTCTGGTCCTTTCAGCGACAGATATCGGACTGTTGTTATGGAACGGAGCCGCTGCCAAGACCAGCAAAAACGTGTTTTGTTCACTTCGTTGTTCTCGAGCCAAAAAGACAGTTGCGTGTTTGTTTCCGCGATCGCTTGCATTCCGCGTTCGCCGCTTTCCTGCCGCCATGACCTGCCGCGGATCGCAGGCTGAGCTTGTCATGACCTGCCACGGACCGCAGGCTGAGCTTATCATGACCTGTCGCGGACGGCAGGCTGAGCTTGTCGTGACCTACCGCGAACCGTAGGTTGAGTTTGTCATGACCTGCCGGGGACTGCAGGCTGAGCTTGTCATGACCTGTCGCGAACCGCAGGTTGAGTTTGTCATCACCTGCGGCGGACCGTAGTTTGAGTTTGTCATGACCTGCGGCGGACCGTAGTTTGAGTTTGTCATGACCTGTCGCGGACCGCAGGCTGAGCTTGTCATGACCTGTCGCTGACCGCAGGCTGAGTTTGTCATGACCTGTCGCGGACCGCAGGCTGAGTTTGTCATGACCTGTCGCGGACCGCAGGCTGAGTTTGTCATGACCTGCCGCGGACCGCAGGCTGAGCTTGTCATGACCTGCCGCGGACCGCAGGCTGAGCTTGTCATGACCTGTCGCGGACCGCAGGCTGAGTTTGTCCGCCATCGGCTTGTTACAGGCGGAGGAGGACCACGGACCGCCGCCGCCCAACTCCACCGTCCAACTGCCCTTCATAATCGTCAACACAAGCAAGAAGACTGTGATAGACTGCAGCATTTCCAATGACAAGTAAGCTCCTGATGGCATTGACATGTGCGTGTGCTCTTTGTTACCAGAGCATTATTGCTTATTAAAGCGAGCGCCTTTTGGCAAAACGGTTGTGCATGAAAAGCATTAATTCTAATTTCGCATCACCTATGACATCTGCATACAAGGTGTGGTGAAAAAGGGATTGAACGATCATATAACTTTGTAACTTCAAAGTGCTTTATGACCTCGCGTGTGGTCTCATCTTTCAGAAGAATGTGTATATATATATATATATATATATATATATATTACATCCTTCAAAAATAAGCTGTACGATGTGCGGACATTTCCGACATATAGCAAGTTTGCCCAGGACCGATGCTCTTTGAGTACCAACACGCGCTATCTGGACTGTCGCCTGTCAGTATCGTCGGCAGTGACGCCCCCCATATGTGACTGGTCGGCCCTGTGCGCGGTTGGCGCGGCCTCCGTCACCGTGGCTGGGCCGCGCTCTTGCCGGGCTCGATCCACCAGGCGGCCAGGGAGACACGCAGGGGGCGGGTGGGGGCAGGGGGGGGGGGGCGCAGAAGGCGCGCGGCTCGGCCGACGTTGCGTCAGCCCGGGTACGGACAGCGGCGTTGATCCGGCCCGAGCCGCGGCCGTTCCCGGCGCCGGCGGACGTGAGCCAGGGTGACCGCGCCGCCGATACCAGCCCGGCCCAAACTTGTCGCCCGGATCGCCGCCGGATTAGCGGCTGGCTCCATTTTGCAGAACTTTCGCGTCGCCTCGGGCCGGTGGTTGGGCTGCGATGTGGGCGCATCGAGCCGGCGGTTGGGCTGCGATGTGGGCGCCTCGGGCCGGCGGTTGGGCTGCGGTGCGGGCGCCTCGGGCCGGCGGTTGGGCTGCGGTGTGGGCGCCTCGGGCCGGCGGTTGGGCTGCGGTGCGGGCGCCTCGGGCCGGCGGTTGGGCTGCGATGTGGGCGCCTCGGGCTGGCGGTTGGGCTGCGGTGCGGGCGCCTCGGGCCGGCGGTTGGGCTGCGGTGTGGGCGCCTCGGGCCGGCGGTTGGGTTTCGGTACGGGTGCCTCGGGTTGGTCACCTGTCTCGCCAGGTGCCCTCTGGAGCGCTCCAGCGTATCTGGTTGGAGTCGTGGGGAGAGGAGCGTTCCGTCGCCGGCGTGATTTCGGCCAACCGAGCAGGTCCGCTAGGCCCCGCCGGGCGGACGCCGGATCGCGGCACCGCATCTGGCCACCACGCCAGCGCAGGCGGCGCGCGGAGCAGCCCGCGCGGAGCCGCCGTCCCCCGTCCCCTCTACCCCCTGAGAACAAGCCGCCTGCACCGCTGCCGGGCGACAGGCCTCCTGAGGAATGGCCCGTCTACCGTCGGCCGGCTGGATGCAGCACCCGGCGCTACTGTTTTCCTGCACGTAAAGTAATCCTTGAAGGCTCGCAACGCTCTCGGCCTGTTTTTCGCTCGAGGCAATCACATTTAACGTGCCAGGACTTATTGTCTGTCGGTCCCCCGTGCTGCAATGGAGCCTCGTATGAGCCGGAGCACCGCGCCTCGGGCCGACTGACGGAGGAGGCGGAAGCTATTTCTTGAACAACGCATTTGCGCTGAGAAAGGGAGTGTGCTTGTTGAAATGTAAAGCAGTTTCGCGCTGATAGGCGTCATTTGGCATGCCCAAAGACGAACATCACAATATCAAGCATAAGTCAGGAGGTTGTCACATTCGTGCGAAGCGTGCCGGCTCGGAGAGGCGATCATGGGGCTGGGGCTCACGAGACAGATGGGTGGATCACGGTCAGCCGCGGTCATTTGCACGTGCCCGTGGCAACGCTGTGAAGATGTGGGTCACCAAACTCTGGCAACTTAGCAGCGTTGAGGCATGCCCCGCAGGGACGCCGGGTTCGGCCGCTGTAGGAGACTAGCGCCCTCGCGCGTCCCAGCTCCGGTAACGGGTGGACAGCGCAAGCTGTTCCTCTCAGGGCGTAGCGACCCTGCCGGTACGTGAACTTCTGCTCCTTGTCCCGCCCGCTCCCTTCCCATTACCCGCTTTCCCACATCTGGCCACTCATCACTCCTAATCCCCGTTTTATCGGGGTCGCCGTACCCCCTCGCCCGCGTCCCCGGGTTGATCGGATCCTGGTGGCTGAGGGGCGCGTCGTGCGGGTCAGTCGCGGCGCGTCCCAACACACCACTTTGGCCAGGATATCCGGAGGCCCGTGTGCCCGTGAGGGCCCCACACGGGTCTAGCGGCTTGCCGTTCGCGCTGCGGCTGGGTGCTCCGTGCGGGGACGCCTGGCCGTGCGCAGCGGCTTAAGGGGTCAAGGGGCGGCGGCGCTGAACCTCGGTCAGGACGGGGAGGAGGGGGGGGGGGGGTGGTCTCCCCGGTTACACGTGGCCGTATGGGAGGTGTCGTTCGCCCGTATAGCACCAGGGCAGCCCTGACGGCGACCACCTCTCAAGGGAGTGTTGGAGCGTCCCCCAGTTGGGCTCCGTGTTGGATGGGGGGCCCCGGTGCCGAAACTTCACTGAAACTTGCATGGCATCCTATAACTGAAAAATCACCCGACCCCCTAAAGGGGGAAGGACCACGTTGATGATAGAAGGCAGCGGAGAATCTTCACCACCTCCCCTAATTTTGGTCTTCCAAAGTGATGAGGCGAGGGTCTCGTCTCTCGTCGTTTCAGCGGAAGAAGCGGGTGTTATCGATTTGGCGTTCGGCGCGACAAATAGCGCGATGGAGGGTTAGAGGTAGAGTTCGTCAACGTGACAAAGGCTGATCGTGCGAGGGCTGCAGCTGAATTTACGTACTGCGTTCGGGACAAGGATGTTAAACGAAACGTTTCTGTGCGTATCCGAGTAATACCACACCTCACAAAAAAATGCCTCCAGGGGAATAATTAACTGCTTCGACTTGCGTGACGTCAGTGAAGAAGAGATCGCTGACGAGTTGTCTGTGTTCGACGTCACTGCTGCACGTAGGATCTCCATTAGAAAAGGGGGTGAACAGCTGCCGACAAATAACATTATCCTCACCTCCAATCGCCCGGATCTGCCTTCTCAAGCACACGTTGGATACGCACATGACATGTGCGTATCCATTGACATGCGTATATGACATGTGTATATGACACATGACAATGACAATGACATGACAACATATGACAATGTTTATGTTTATGCGACTTTGTTTATGTTTATGTATACGACAACAATGTTTATACGACTTTGGCTTTTGGCTTTGGCTTTGTGTGTTTACACAGAAAGAAAATTTACTTCCAAACTTTTTGAGAGATACAGAGAGAAAGAGAGATGGGATAGAGAGGGAAACGGAAAAGGAGAGGGAGAGAGAGAGAGAGAGAGAGAGGAGAGAGAGAGAGGAGAGAGAGAGAGAGAGGAGAGAGAGAGAGAGAGAGAGAGAGAGAGAGAGAGAGGGAGAGGGAGAGGGGAGGGAGAGGGAGAGGGAGAGAGAGGAGAGGGAGAGGGAGAGGGAGAGGGAGGGGAGAGGAGAGGGAGAGGGAGAGGGAGAGGGAGGAGAGGGAGAGGGAGAGGGAGAGGGAGAGGGAGAGGGAGAGGGAGAGGGAGAGGGAGAGGGAGAGGAGAGGAGAGGGAGAGGGAGAGGGAAGGAGAGGGAGAGAGAGGGAGAGGGAGAGGGAGAGGGAGAGGGAGAGAGGAGAGGGGGAGAGGGAGAGAGAGAGAGAGGAGAGAGAGAGAGAGAGAGAGAGAGAGAGAGAGAGAGAGGTGCACCTTTTCATCCCGAACCCCATGGGATGCTTCCACTGCCAGCGATTTGGCCATATCAAACAGTACTGCCGCAACAAGTCTGCTTGTGGAAAATGCGCTTCTTCCCAGCATACGACGAAATCGTGCGATTCGGAGAGAGCCTATTGCATGAACTATAACAAAGACCAGCCTCCGCACGCGACTTGGGACCGCACGTCCTTTCGCAATATCTATTTTCACTGGGCTAGAACACTAAGGACGAGAGCCGTCGTCGAACATCATACGCCGAAAAAGCTAAGATCACCGCACGCCCAAGCTCCACTGATCAAACGACCGCTGCGCAGTTTGTTGCGCTCTTGAAGTCCTTTGGTCTCGCGGTTGTGTCGACGAACCGGGCGCTGGACTCCAATCTGGTAGCCCTGGCTCCCCCTTCCTCGCTGGGGCGGTCGAAGGAGACCTATCTGCCAACCTCCTCGACGGCGCCCCCGCGGGGGGTTCGCCGTCGGTGGCAGGGGGCGGTGGTTGGGCGATAGTTCGGCGTGACCGAGGTTACCAGGCGCTGTCGACTGCCGCCTTGCCTGCTAGCCCGGCGACTAAAGCAACCTTGGCGAGCGCGTGCTCGTGAACAGCAGAGACGCTAGAGCGCCACGAGGTAGACATTTGCGCCCGTGAGGCAAAGCGGGCATGCCTGGTAGACCGGGAGCGTGCCGAGGCAACCAACCCGCTGTCTGGGGCGGACTAGGTGGTCGCTCCAACGGGGGAAGCCCCCCCCCCCCCCGCCTCCCCGAAAGCGTGTGAAAGCTCCCGCAGGTGTCTCCGACCGGCGGAGAGATCCGCCTATGGGTCCTCCGCCACCGCCACCTAGGACCACGACGTCGTCGCGCCGGCCCCGTTTAGAACGGGGCACCCAGAAACGCGTGGTCCGCCGGGGCCGATTTCGCCTACAGATGGCGGTAGTCCCCCGATCCGTCCCAGGATCCGCCCGATCTCTCTGCGAACGGGTTCTGAAGATAGAACCAACAACCATGGGCCGGACTCTAGCGCTGCTAAGTTCTTTTCAAACATTACAATGTTTTAAAGCCCCCTCATTCAGCCAGCTTTACAATGGAAATGTAGAGGTGTAAAGTCAAGCACCCAGGACTTGCTGACAATTTTAAGTGCGCATTGCCCGGTAGCCGTGTGTCTCCAAGAGACAAAGTTGGCACCTGATGCGGCCTTCAGCCTGAAGGGGTACACCACCTTCCGCACTGACATGCCGACAGACACCGTTGCTTACGGTGGCGCGCTGTTAGCTGTACACCAAAGCGTACCCACGCAGCGTCTGGTGTTAAAAACAGACGCAAGCCGTCGCAACAGTGGCTAATTTTAACCGCCGCACCGTAACTGTCTGCTCTCGTTACTTGCCACCTGGGGCTCCGTTTTCATCTGGAGGAGTGTGAGAAATAGTCTCAATTTGCTCCCTCTCTACCGGTTTTAGGCGATTTTAATGCACATTATATTGTTGGGGGGGGGGGGGGGGGAGGGGCTGCCAGTAACACTTGCGGTAAGTTATGTGAGGTTTTGGCGCGGGACGAAGACTTATGTGTTTTAAGTACAGGAGCAAGGACGCATTCTACATTGCCATCAGGACGATCGTCAGTGCTAGACCTAAATACTTGTAGTCCGCAGTTGGTACCACACTGCACTTGGAATGTTTCAGAGGGCCCATCGGAAGTGACCATTTTCCGGTCTGGGCTCGGTACCGTGAGGGTACTGCTCTTGGTACTCGACCCCAGCGTTGGAATTTTAAGAAGGCGGACTGGAGCGGATTTGGGACCCGCCTGGAGGAAATCTTTTCTAACGATTTCGGCTCTGCGACTCCGACTGCGGAAGAATTTACGCATCTCATTTTGGCCGCGGCGAAAGAATGCATTCCGCGCATCTCTGGATGCCCTCGTCGCATCCCTGTGCCTTGGGGGAACGACGAGTGTCGAGACGCTGTTCGCCCACGTCAGAGAGCTTTTAGGGCCTTTGACCGGTACAGCAAAGCATTAATCCTCATAGCTTTCAGGCAAGCACGCGCGGCCGCACACCGCACTATACGAGAGGCGAAACGTGCATCGTGGCCCAGCTACGTCAACTCACTGAATCGTCACACGCCGACCTCACATGCATGTGACTGCATTAAAAGAATCGCTGGATTGCACCCACCAGTTTCACTTCCCCTACTGCGAGTGGGAAATCAAGACATCACTCACCCGAGTGATGTCGCGGAAGCCGTGGGGAAGCCTTGTCAGACGGTTGCGGTAATGACACCTGCGATCCCGGTTTTTGCGACACGGCGCGATGTGAAACTTAACGGATTAATTTGTATAAAGATGACATACTGACGTACAACAAGCATTGCACTATGATGGAACTTCAAGCGGCCATTTGCTGACCGTGTAGTGTCGCGGAGGGGTCCGACCTCATCCACAATGACATGATACGGCATTTTCCTCCCCATATACTACGAGCACTACTGGCACTTTTCATCTGGATATGGGAGTCAGGTAGCTTTCCGCCAATCTGGGGAGAGGCCATAGTGACGCCTATAGTAAATCCCGGGAGAAGTGGAGGGAACGCCTTTGACTATCGCCCGATCGCCGTTACATCCTCGCTTTGTAAGCTCATCGAAAGGATGGTGAATGTGCGGCTCTCATGGATTTCAGAGCGGCAGAACTTTTTTACCGATGCTCAGTGTGCATTCCGTAAGAACAGGAGTACAATTTACCACATCTTAACTCTTGATACCGCAGTGCGGACCGGGGTTATTAGCAAGCGTCATATCGGCACCATCTTTTTTGACACAGAAAAAGCTTATGATATCACATGGGGACATTACATTTTGATGAAGGTATTCGATTGTGGCATCCGTGGTCACACGGGAAAGTCTTTGTAAAACTTTTTGATTGACAGATTTTTGGGGGTGCGTGCTGGTTCTTATCACTCCGACAGGTATCCGCAGGGATATGGTGTGCCTCAGGGCAGCGTATTAAGTGTCGTTCTTTATGCAGTGGTGAAGAATGATATAGGGGGCATGCTTCCACATGGGACCAGCCGTTCTCTGTTCGTAGACGACTTCGCCATTTGGTGTAACTCATCGACCACTCGCACAATGGAGCGACAGCTACAGCTGGCTGACACACGTCTGGAGAAGTGGAGTGTGCTCAGTGGGCTCCGGTTTTCCACATTGAAGACAACTGCAGTTCATTTCTGCCGCCGCCACTGCTCTGAAATGGGAATAAGGCTGTATGGGCAACGCGTCGCTATTGAGAATACCGTGAAATTTCTCGGTATATGATTTGACCGACGCCTAACGTATCAAGAACACATAAGAAATATCTGCGACAAATGTTCACGATCTCTTAACGTTACAAGGTGCATGGGACGTACATCATACGTGCTGACAGGAGGACGCTCTTTCTCCTGTGCTGTTCCCTCATTCGTTCAAAACTTGGCTACGGCTGTCTTATCTGTGACGGTACATCAGACCTGATCAAATGTACTTTGAACACGGTGCACCGCACGGCATTACGTATCGCCACAGGGCTTTCCGAGTATCGCCCGTAGATAGTCTTCTGGTGGAGGCTCACTAGCCCCCACTAGCATTGCGAAGGCAGGTGCTGGAACTGCGCTACACGTGCCAGCTAGCGTAGTTCCCAGATCTTCCCACCTACAAAGCAGTGTTGTCGCAAGGCTTAGGAAGGCTATTTGTACTTCAGCGGCCACCACAAACTTATCCCTCTTGTGTACGAATGCGGGAAGTTCTAGACGCGAGCGGCTTCAACCTACCACTTGTCATCGAACCTAAACTCATGAAGACTGCTTCCTGGGTGGTAGCATCGCCAAGAGTGAATGTTTCGCTATCGAACATCCAAAAGCAACGCGTTCTCATGACGGAACTTAAAGACGCAGCCGTAGAGCACATAGCCTCCTTTGACGTACACGTGATGACCTATACGGATGGTTCGAAGACGGATACAGGTGTAGGATGCGCTTTTGTGTATGGTTCCGCATCACGGCCATTCACACTGCCTGCACGCGCGTGGGTCTTCACTTCCAAGCTTAAGGCCATCAGCAAAGCTCTCTGATTTATTGAAGTAGACGATAACAATTTGCATCTGATTCTTTCCGTCTCCTTGAGCAGTCTCCTGGCTGTTGGTGGCTTCTCCTCGTCGAATCGATTGGTCCAGGACATTCAATCGCGTCTTAGCTCATGGGATCGAGTAGGAAAAACGGTCGCAATGTGTTGAATCCCAAGTGGCGTGGGCATCTGCGGGAATGATCTTGCTTACGCGGGTGCAAAGCACAGGGGGCACACATTCCTACGACAGGGGCACACATTCCTATAACACCACCACCAGCTGAAGACATGCAACCCGGGGTGTCGTCGTTTATGCAGAATTGATGGCAGTTCCACTGGAACTCGCTGAACGCCAACGAGCTGAAGTCAGCGAAACCCCGTATTGGACTATGGCAGTCGTGTTTTCGCAACAATAGGAGGGAGGAAGTTGCCCTTTGCCGGTTACGCATAGGCCACACATATGCCACGCACCGCCACCTGTTATTGGCTGGCGACAGACCACGCTGCAGTCGATGCTCCGACCCGCTGACCGTGCATCACGTACTCGTCACTTGCCGTCACCTTCCCGCAACGAGAGCGCGGTTTTTCGGACACAATGTCCAGAGTCGCACGCTATGTCACTTTTTTGGGCATTGTTCGCATGCTGTCGAGTTTGGTAAAGTGTTCCATTTTCTTCGCGCTGCAGATATATCAGTAAAATTTTCATCGTGATACCGGGCCTGATCATCAAGGCTTTATAGGGTGGCCGGATGCATTTGCCTGATTTACGGTTCTGCATAAAATGATGGCTATGGGCGTTGCATGACCTACAGCAGTCGATGCGCCCCAAAACCCCAAATCATCATCAGCGTTGAGGCATTCTAAGTTTCATGTTGGAGTTAGCAAATTTACAACCGTATTGACCAGTGAAATGCCCTTCCCCACAGGCTCTGCGTCTTGTCAGTAGTGCGGAACCCACCTGAAATGCTGCTTTATAGTGGGAAATTGTCTTTCATCTTTACAGGATGGTGCAACAGATAGCACCGCCAAAGATTTACCATCACTTCCCTTTAGAATGATCCCTGGGACGCGTAGGGACGTGGATTGTCGAACGCCATGCGTTAACACGCGCCCCGGTGGCCGGTTGGATACCCTTCGCTCGGGTGGAGGGTCAGTTTGACCCCCCCCCCCCCCCCCCCAGCTGAAATCTTAGGAACTAAGAGAGCTAGAAACACCAAATTCACAGGGTGTTTTGACCTGTACGTGAACTCACTTGGGTCAAGATTTGAAGTTCCTAGGTCATGACCTTCGGACCAAATAAGATCAAAGAAGGTCAAATTCGATGATGGTCTCGATATGGCCGTTAGAACGTAGATAACTATTTTAAGCAAAAGGTTATATGCTCATTTAAGGTCAGTGACCGTGGAAATTTTGAAGGTCGTGGTGACCAAAATCATACAAAACTGCATTGAGTTTTGCTTTTCAATACGCGACTAAGGCTACGCTAGGCAGTATGCTCCTAAAAACAAAATGTTTACCGTAGTCATTTTAGGTTAATGACCTATTGTGACCTTTAAGAAGTCCATGGTAGGTGTATAAGGCGGTTCCTGTTATCGATATGCTCGAAATGGGCGCCAGAAACTATCCCATACAGCAAGCCCTGGAGTAATAAAACGGGTTGGTTTGACCTTGGTCTGACCTTCATACCTGACCCTAGGTTAATGCAATTTACTTATTCAATTGTCTTGTTGTCTAAGAAAGTATCTCAGAGATGTATGGCTTCGTCTACCACTCCTTTGTTGCATCAGATTGAACGACTCCCTAGAAATCGCCTTCGCTGGAACCATGGCTTGACTTTGACCTGCCATGGGTCCGCGACCTTACAAGGTGGATCTAATTTTTTTATATCAGACGATTTGCTATTCAATCGTCTACAGCTATGCAAATTTGGCGCGGCTACGCCGCGCCGTTCGGAAACCATTCGGAAAAAATATTCGGGGGGGGGGGGGGGGTCAACTTGACACCACCCGTTACCCGAGTGCGTGTTAAGAGCATCATTTATAAAAAAAATGCTGCATGAAGTGAACATGTGAAGTTTTGGCATAATGATGTGTGTTTAAACGTCATTCAAACGCCAATCGTCCGCCGGTCATATGCCCCACGTTTGTATGAGGTGTCGCATTGAGATGCTCGGTAGTGTTCCCTGAGGGCACGGCAACTTAAACCAGTTTTACAACGTTCTTTTTCCCCAAGTCTGAATGTAATTTATTACCGGCTCGTAGATGTACCATTACCTCAGCACCCATGAAAGAAATAATGACATAACCGTGCACTGTTTCATGATGTTTTTTTATCTGATAGTCATAAGCACGCGTATTAAACCTTGCGACAGTTAACATTTTGTACAATACATTGTTTTGGGTCAATAGTTGTCACTGTTATTCACTGGTACAGATTTCACCGATGGGTTTGGAAGGTAACAATCACGCGTTGCTTATCACTAGAAATGTTCATGGTTCCAATTGTCGGTTTCTGGCATCCTTTGGTTTGTTCACAAAATAAAGAAGCTGCATCTTGGTTCCCGTTGCCTCCTCACCAAATCCAGACCTTGGATCCTGGGTCTTCTGGTTTCTTCTGCATACAACACGCACTGCATCCGAGTTCCCGTCGGTCCCTTTGTATAGCCGGACACCGGCGCCTCTTGACCGTTATATACGGGAATCTGTTTTCCAGTGGTTTTGAAAACCGACCTTTCCTGGTTCTCTGGTCTCTTCTAGAATCAGGCTCCTAGTCCTGGCTTCTTTGAGCTCTTGCAAAATAATGCACGGTGGGGTTTGGCTTCCAGAATTGTTCAGGGGTGAACAACGGAACCCGGGAGCTTGGTCCCAATTGGTCCTCTTCCAAATTAACCATTGTTTCCTGCCGGACGACACAGATCTGGGAGGTAATTATTCGGCCCTTCATAAGTCCATAAGTAAAGCCGGGATCGCGTAGTGTCGTTTGGTGCTTGGACCCAGACCTCGGCCCCAGGGATCAGCTCGTGGGGCCCAGTCGCATACCTCCTCGTGCTTCGGGTCACTGACGGGGTCGCGAAAACGGCAGGTCGCGTACCGTTCGGTCCAAACTTGCAGCGTACCGTCTGGAACGCGGGAACGGGGCGCAGCGGTTTTCAAGGAACTGCACCCCGTTCCAACCTCATTCGTCGTGATTGCATACAGTTCAGAACTAATGCGCCGCATGCAGAGCGAAGGAATTGCATCTAAGCGAGAGACATCCATTCTCGGCACCTCTTCAGCGGCCGACAGTAGCAGAAAGAGCGTCCTCTGCCAAAAAGAGCTGTGCGGGAGTAACCGGGCGTTTCCGCTCTCACTTTGGAATTAAGTCTCACCAGTTCGAAAGCGCCCATCTAATTTCAACAACTCTCAAGCAATTTCGGCAGCTCCGGAATTACATGTAAACGTAAGACTTTGCGGGTGGAGTGCGTTAGAGTCCGAGGCCTTGATATTCCGATCGGTTCTATCCCGTCACTCCCGTTATACCATGCGTAGCTGCTGTTGATTTCAAGAGTAGATAAGAACGGGAGCATGGTTGTCTCTGCGTGAGAACATGATGTAATATACACGCATAGGCGATCGGCAATTCGGCGTTGTAGACACTGTGCGATGATTTTATGTTTTATATGGCCACGCCTTGTCTGCAGATGGGACTTGCATGCATGCACGGATGGATGGATGGATGGATGGATAGATGCGCACATTGCATCTAATCTTGTTTTCCTGCGCTAATTTCGCTATTCGATTTGTTATGGAGGCGCCTTGTATTTACAATGAAGTGGGATATATAACTGTGGTATGGTCTTCTTCATGAAGTCAGCGCTTAGTGGCCTGTTCAGCGTCGCATGGTTGGTACTTCTTGTCTGCCTTGCTCCATCAGCCATGAGCAAACTACTGTGTCGGTGACTAGTTGTACCTTTGTGATTTATGGCGCGCTGTCGGTTTGGAGCTGTGTGCAGCTTAGGGCTATTGCTGCTGGGAAAAATCAACCAAAGAGTAAGGTGAGGGAGAGCGTGAACTTTGACATGTGCCGTGCTGGCCTTGCTTGGTTTGACGTCACATCCTGCAAACGCCGTTTGTCGAGGCAACGCCGGCATCGCAGCACGTCTCGGGCTGACGTTGACGGTGCCATCCGCTCGTTTCAGAATGGAGTACCTGTTCAACTTCAACGACACGTTCGAGATTCACGATGACATTGAGGTGCTCAAGCGCATGGGCTTGGCGCTCGGTGAGTGGTTTCTCGCGTGCCCCTGAGCAGGAATCGCGCGCGCTGATGGCAGGGCACGAGCAGTCGATTCGATATGGGAACCGACAAAGCGGGGATGTGGTCATGCCGACCATGCACTAAAGATGTCGTCGGCAGCAGCCACTGGCGGCGCCCAGAGGGAGGCCGGCTGTGGGTACGACCTCACCGCTGGCGCACAGCCGGCAGTGATGACGGTGGGATGGCCGCCCCGTCCCATTGCGGGGGCGATCCTCCGTCTGGGGGGGGGGGGGGTCCGCTGCCGTGACTGGGTCCAGCTGACGACCTGCGCTGCCGACGCTGACGGCGCGCCCCGCGCTGCCGACAGGTCTCGAGAACGGCACGTGTCGCGAGGAGGACGTCGAGAAGGCCAAGGCCATGGTGCCGCCCTCCCTGGCGCCCTATATAGACCGTGAGTACCTCTTCTGGGGACGGGCTGTAGCACGTTACGGTTGAAACTGGTTGTTAGCGGAGTCCTCCGCATGTGGACACAGGCTGCTTACGACAAGTGGGACAGAAAAATTGCCTCACAAACGCTCTGAACCAGCCCTGTGCTCACAGCACCCAGCCGCGAAAGGTTCGGCCCCGTGGCGTCGGTCTGCCGCGTGCCTCGCAGCTCCTGTGGCGTCGGCCTGCCGCGTGCCTCGCAGCCTCTGTGGCGTCGGCCTGCCGCGTGCCTCGCAGCTTCTGTGGCGTCGGCCGCCGCCTGCCTCGCAGCTTCTGTGGCGGCGGGCCGCCGCGTGCCTCGCAGCTTCTGTGGCGTCGGCCTGCCGTAGCGCGCCGCGTCGCCGCCCTGCCGCTGACTGAGACGCGTGTGTGTCCCCTGTGTGGCAGAGTTGGCGCGGGACGGCAGCCAGTCGGAACGGCTGAGCGTCGACCTGGAGACGGCGCTTTCGACGCGTGGCCTCGGCAGCGGCACGTCCACGACTTCGGAGCGTGGCGACTCCGTCACGCCCAGCATCGACTTCGACACCGACGACGACGAGGAGGAGGACGACGAGGACGACGACGACGAGGAGGAGCACTGAGTGCGCGTACAAACGAGGGGCGGGCGGGCCCCGGCGGGCGGAGCCAAGAGGCGCCGGCCGCGCAGTCAGGCTGGCGCGGGCGCGGACGCGGCCCAGCGGCGCTGGACCGGCGGGGTGTGAGGGGTCGCGCCGGACCATCCGGGGGTACCGGACGGAGGAGGGCACTGAACCCATCCGCCGCCCGGCGCGGGGTGGCCTGCTTCCGTTTTGTTTCTATCAAGGTCTGATGTGATTTCGTTTTGAGTGCGCCCGAAAGTCGGATTCTTTATTTGGTCTAATCAGTGAGCACATTGTTTCAGCTTGGCTCCAAGCTGTCGGGGATTGGCGGGGCGCTCTCATTCGTTGCCAGTTTAAAGGTCGGCCACTGCTTTAGCGTGCAGAGAAGGCGCCGTTTGTGTTCCCGTTTTACCGTTGGTCAGGCGTTCTGTTGAGATTTGTATAAAGATTGCCGAGCAACTAACGTGCGTGATGTAGGCGAGGACAGCGGCGTCTAAGTACGGACGCTGCACCCCGGCCGTGAATCGTTGTAGCCCGGCCGGCAGGTTGGCGGCGTTGGGATGCGCTGGTGGGCGAGATACGCCTGCCTCGTCGGCCGCCCGGACTGTGTGTGAGTGTGTGTGTGTGTGGGTGTTGCGGGCACGTGCCGCTGTGCGCGGCGAGAGGGCCCGGGTCCTGGTACCGATCTCCTTTATACTGCCGCTGGACCGTGATGGAAAATACACGCACACGCCCACCGGCGTCACTACGCGCCGCCGTCCGGCTCGGCTCGCTGGGCGGTGCCGCAGCCTCGCAGCGGCGCTCGCGTGACGCTCCCTGGCGGGGCCGTAACGTTCTGTCGGAACAGGTGGCAGCGCGACGCAACAGCGCGCCGCCGCGTGACCGATGTGACGACTGGGTGAGGGCTGTTTGGGTTGGCGCCTGGCCCTGCGGACGGGACCAGCCCGAGCCTGTTGCGCGCTCGCCGCCACTCTGCCTGCCAAACGCAGGAGCGCGGCTCGGCGGTGCCGCTGCCCCGATTCCGGCAGCAGTCGGCGGCGGACCGTGATTAGAGCCGAACAACCGGCCAAGTATCGAGCGGCCATGAAAGGTCACAACGTGAACTTTTTCAAATGTACCCTTTCCGTGCTGTCAGTGTCGCCACAATAGTTTGAACGATGCTGTCGAGCATTATTTAGAACTTGCATTCGCCTATGGGCTATAAATATAGCTGTTGGCGTCAAATCTGACGGCCAATTGTTTTGCTCAGATGACCAGAAACGTCCAGGCTGCTATATATGCTCCAAGTTGAGACCGAGGGCGTCCAGTCAAAAGACTGACTGGAATAGCTTGCGACTTCTGCGGTTTGCACAACGCTCTGGAAGAAGACGGGGCTCGGTATCCGGACATTGCCCCCCCCCCCCCCCCTCCCAGTACCTGTCTCGTCACCTCGCGAAGCAGGGCCTGAACCTAAGTCTGAGTAACGTAGCTAGCTGGACAGCTGAGTCACACCATCACGTTTCCCCATTCTTTTGTTCCGCCCCCCAAAATGGAACGGCTCACTGGAAAAGATAGTGGACAGGCGCCGGGTACCCGGCCTCTTCGGCCCAGGCTCCGATGAACCACCGAACACCGGTGTGATTGCAGAGTCTGGAGAAGACGGCCGCATCATCAGGCACACCAAATGGGGAGCCTGGGCAGACAAACACGAGAAGATGGACACCAGCGCGAAAACGATGCGCTTTTCAGGGCGATGCGAGCCATGGACGGTGGCGGCCGAGAACAGGCATCGGCAGCCGTTCTTGTGGCCAATGGAAGGGCATCAGAACGCCAAACCGGAAAGTTGCGGTCCCTGCCACGCGTTACGCCTGATTAAGTCCGCATGCGCCGCCCAGATGCCCCCCCCCCCCCCCCCGCCCGGAACCGCAACAGTAAGCGGAGCGGCTGAAGGCCAACGTTGCATAGTCGAGCTACGTCGAGCACTCGAACTGCCTGCACATGGTCTGCATGCCCCGCAACGTAGCTGGGCGGGCGGCGGCCCGCAGCAACCCGATGGAGTGACGCCACCCAGGCCCCGACGGAGTGACGTCATGCAGGTCCCGACGGAGTGACGTCACCCAAGAGTGACGTCAAAGCTGTACAGACAGCTGATCGCCGCTGGGCGGAAGGCCGCGGCGTTTGCTGAGCCCAAGCGTCGAGACAGGAAAAGTGGTCACGTTCTGGGGAGGGCTCACATCCCCCTGATCTACTAGGCTGGTAAACCACCGGAAAAGCCCTCTTCGCACCGAAAAATCAGCCCCGTCCAGGGTGTTCGTACGCTGGCGAGCCGCTCGTGCAGAGTGGATTGACCTATCTCTTGAAGAAGAATGAGAGAGGGAATAAGAGTGCCAGAACAGGCCGTCTCCAGGACAGGTCGCTGCCCTGGGAGGCAGGCCGAAAGGCTGGGGCAGGACATCCTCGACGCTCTCAGAGCTGAACACACGAAGCGGACAGTTCCGGTCGCTGCTGACCTGGCCGCCGCGCGTGATCGAGTCCGCTGGACGAGCCTTCTTTGTACGCCGAAGTAGTTCTACGCTGTCTAGCTGGTAGGAGCACAAAATTTTCTGAGGCGAAGTACCATAGACCGAGGTCATATACACAACCACGGGGGAGGGGGCGCGTAGACACTGATTTCTTTTAGCACCATAACTGCCTCCCAGGACAGGAAGTCAAATGGGGGCTAACCATGGGCTGGGTATTATCTCCGTTTTTCAGGCTTGTCTACTGCAACGACCTCGTCCCGACGCTGTGCCGTCACGGCACCCAAAGCAGCAAGGATGATTGACTCTCCAGAACCTAGAAGAGCGGCCGCTGGGAGCGCGGCTGTAGCTATGCCTGCAGCGGACGGCATCTTCTTCACCGCCGGCTCCTCCGAATACGGGCTTGGGACGGGTAGTGGCGGTGTCGTCAGAAGGGAACGACACGGCGGGAGCGCGGGTCGATGAACAGGATCATGCCGGTGAGAACAGATAGTGCTTCTAGCGCCGACCAAAAACGCCAATGACGCCCCAAAGGCAATCGATAACCGCAGGTCCTTATTTTTTTACAGAGGCGTCCAGGGCCATAGCAACCATACAAAACAATGGCCCGCTGTGGGAAGGGAAGAGGCCACGAACCATTGGAACACTGGCAGCGAAGTTTTACACCGTCAATCGCTACAAAAAATAGCGTATAGGCCTCGCTGTCTGCCCCAAAATGATTGTTTCTCTATTATTATGGACCTACGACACGATGCTCGTTTTCTGTCTGTCAAATACAGTTTTGTCCCGCAAGTGAGCTCTGCAGTGGAGGTAAATACGGCCATGAGAATAGAGGACGTCGCTCGAGTGCTTCTGTGTCAGGTCACGCCGAGCACCCCTGTATCAGGTCACGCCGAGCACCCCTGTATCAGGTCACGCCGAGCACCCCTGTATCAGGTCACGCCGAGCACCTCTGTATCAGGTCACGCCGAGCACCCCTGTATCAGGTCACGCCGAGCACCTCTGTATCAGGTCACGCCGAGCACCCCTGTATCAGGTCACGCCGAGCACCCCTGTATCAGGTCACGCCGAGCACTCCTGCACCAGGTCACGCCGAGCACCCCTGTATCAGGTCACGCCGAGCACCCCTGTATCAGGTCACGCCGAGCACCCCTGTATCAGGTCACGCCGAGCACCCCTGTATCAGGTCACGCCGAGCACCTACGCTTCAGGTCATGCCCAGCACCCCTGCACCAGGTCACGCCGAGCACCCCTGTATCAGGTCACGCCGAGCACCTACGCTTCAGGTCACGCCGAGCACCCCTGCACCAGGTCACGCCGAGCACCCCTGTATCAGGTCGCGCCGAGCACCCCTGCACCAGGTCACGCCGAGCACCCCTGTATCAGGTCACGCCGAGCACTCCTGCACCAGGTCACGCCGAGCACCCCTGTATCAGGTCACGCCGAGCACCTACGCTTCAGGTCATGCCCAGCACCCTTGTGTCAGGTCACGCTGAGCACCCCTGCACCAGGTCACGCCGAGCACCCCTGTATCAGGTCACGCCGAGCACCCCTGTATCAGGTCACGCCGAGCACCTCTGTATCGGGTCACGCCGAGCACCCCTGTATCAGGTCACGCCGAGCACTCCTGCACCAGGTCACGCCGAGCACCCCTGTATCAGGTCACGCCGAGCACCTCTGTATCAGGTCACGCCGAGCACCTCTGTATCAGGTCACGCCGAGCACTCCTGTATCAGGTCACGCCGAGCACTCCTGTATCAGGTCACGCCGAGCACCCCTGTATCAGGTCACGCCGAGCACCTCTGTATCAGGTCACGCCGAGCACCTCTGTATCAGGTCACGCCGAGCACCCCTGTATCAGGTCACGCCGAGCACCCCTGTATCAGGTCACGCCGAGCACCTACGCTTCAGGTCATGCCCAGCACCCTTGTGTCAGGTCACGCCGAGTACCTACGTGTCAGGTCACGCCGAGCACCTTTGTATCAGGTCACGCCGAGCACCCCTGTATCAGGTCACGCCGAGCACCCCTGTATCAGGTCACGCCGAGTACCTACGTGTCAGGTCACGCCGAGCACCCTTGTATCAGGTCATGCTGAGCGCCTGCGTGTCAGGTCACGCCGAGCACCTTTGTATCAGGTCATGCTGAGCGCCTGCGTGTCAGGTCACGCCGACCCCGCCCGTCTGTCGCCGAGCCCTTCGGCTCCAGCATTGTCGGTCGAGTAAGCGCCGGCGCTGACAGTCTTCTCGGCCGCGTGGTTGTGACGGCCAAACAGAGCGGCTGGGGCGGCTGAGGACGGATCGTGTTCCCGGGCGTCCGTCGCAGTCGCGCCCCCTGTAACGGGCGGATGTGGCGCGGCAGGCGAGCCGGCGGTGTCGCGCCCCCAGTACGGGCGGATATGGCGCGGCAGGCGAGCCGGCGGTGTCGCGCCCCCAGTACGGGCGGATATGGCGCGACACGGTGTCGCCGGTATATGGCGCCGGCGGTGTCGCGCCGGCCGACGCCGGGCTGGCCGCTCTTTCGAGGGCGCCTCAGCGCGAGAGGCCGCTCTTTCTCCGAGGACGCCCCAACGTGAGAGGCCGCTCTTCCTCCGAGGACGCCCCAGCGTGAGATGACATGCTTAGCTTGCTGCCGTTCGGGTGTGGGTCGAAACATACGCACAGCAGGCTCTCTTCCCTCCACCAGCAGCGTTAGAAGTCATCGTGGCGAATATAACCTACGCTCGCGTCTTCATGCAGCCGCGGGCAAACTTCCGGCTTTGTTCGTGCGTTGTCAGCCGCGTGCAAACTTCCAGCTTTGTTCACGCGTTGTCAGCCGTGGGCATACTTCCAGCTTTGTTCACGCGTTGTCAGCCGCGGGCGTAGTGCCAGCTTTGTTCACGCGTTGTCAGCCGCGGCTGCGATGGGACGCCCCCACGTGTAAGGACGGGATGGCAACCGCTGCCTTCTGGTCAGATGAATTGTAGCTGTTTATAATGGGCTGCATCATGCCAACTGAGAATCAAATTTTGTCTTTTTATTCGATACGTGATCTTGAAATATTACGAGAACCAGCGTAAGAGTGCGCGTATCTTCGTCTCCACTGACGTTATTCGGTATGGATCTCTAGTTTCAGCCAACATGAGATATTTCAGACCTATGAGATCAAGGCGACATGTAAGCCGCAGAAAACTGTTGCAGCCAGCGGTGTCCATCTGCGTAAACTGCTGAGGGGAGAGGGCGAGGGCCAACCGTCGGCCCGATTACCTAACCTTACCTAGGTACGCGTTTCTTTTGTGTTACCTTTTTATCAAGTAGTTTTCTTCTCGTACATCAAATGCATAATAGTCATGGCCACCAAGCTGTTGCTCAAAGGCGGTAAATTCCGTACGATATCAAACCTTTCCGCTTTTTGTAATATTCCAGCAAACAGATAAAGGGAGCCCAACCAACATTGAGGGGCCATTGCAGGTCCAGAGCCCTCACAAAAGATACACGTCGACACCCTGCCTGTGGCCATATTGCATGCATCCGTGGATGACCGCGCCCAGCTCCGCTGCGTCCGGGCGTGGACGGAAACTGACGCGCTCGGGGCGTCTGACCACGGCGGCGGTCAGGCCGTCACGCAGCTGACGGCCACAGCCTGCACCACGAAGGCTGCGTCCTGCTGGGGTACAATCACGGGGCGGTCAATAGGGGTCAGAGGCCCGATGGCGCTTTTTGGACTCCTCGCATCTTTCATTACAAGACATTGTGGTAAGCCGGTTTAGATACAACAGTGTTTAACTTTTATTTCACTTATGTAATGTATCTGCTGCAAGCAGATAAAGAGCACTTCTCCTATGGCGCGCCACGTCAGATCTTGCTATCGCTCCCGCCTGGCAGGGGCGCGGCTGACCCCAGTGACCCGGACGCTTCCGCCTGCCACGTCACGCGCCGCAGACAGCGTCTTCCGGGGGCCGATAGCGCGGCTCCATTCTCAGGCCGCGTGCAGCCTGGAGAGCGGACCGCGCCGTGCGCCAGCGGACTGCAGCGAGCAGGAAAAAAACAATCCTTGCAAGCTAGGTCAACGGGCAAGAGGCTTCCGTCGTCCTCAGTTTCAAGTGTGTTATCGTAGCCATCACGCCAAGTGTGTTAGTTGGTAGTTATGAGCTCCCCATCCTTTGATTTTGTGTTGTGTGCCATGCCATCGATAACTTCCCACACGGGTAGCAATTCTTACATGAAATCACATTTTAGCATGAAATTTGCTTGGGATTACAAATATTTCCGATTTGTTTTAAGCTACAGGTTTTCATGCCTACTTGTGAGCATGCATGTCCTTGGTGACAAAACTTCACTCATGCTAAGACATTGCCCTACTCATACCAGGACGAAGGGGCGCCACCACCCACTTTTGATAAACGGGACCAAAGGTGTCAATGTTTGTGAATTATTGAGGGGCCGAACCAAAGGTCCGACAACCTACCTCCCACCAATTTTTCCACTGGATTTAGTCCACTTCGTTTTGATTAAACGCAATATATGTTTTTGATTTTTGCATAATTTACAAAGGTCTTTAATCTAAGCAGTATAGAAGTCATGCACGGTTGGATCCAGAGAGTAGGCGCTGGATGCACGCATCTCTTCTGATCGGCACGTGAAGGCGCCCCTTTAGAGGTCACCTTAGGGCGCTGATGGCGCTCTTCTATGGCGGTCATGGGAAGCGTCACGCATTTTGGTTGTTAGGGACGGGGGCGGGGTTAACCATGAATGAATTAGGCTATCCCCACATTCTAGACCTTTTCATTTTAACCTCACAAGCCATTGCGTGTCACAAGCCTTTGAGTTATGATCATCTTTTACCCACGTTTGTTTGTAGTATTCCAGCCAAAAACATTGAGGGGACCAAGCCAACATGGGGACTGGGGCAAGCCAACATGAATTGGACCAAGCGGCCCAACTCAACATTGGGAGAGTCAGGGCCCTCACAAGAGAACACAAATCGACACCCGTTAGCGGGACGAACTCTGGCTTAAAGCTGGCCCAGCCCCCTGGTCCTCCCCCTTCCGTTCCGGCGTCCTTGGCCCCAGCCCAGGGCTTCTGTGATAATCCGATCATTTTTCTATGTCTGTTCGGTCGCTCTCTCGGTCGCATTCTAAGGGAGGAGATCAGGCATGGTGTCAAAATGTTGGCTTGTCCTAAAACTGTTGGTAAAATGTTAGCGACAAACAAATCGTTGCACGCAAAATAGCCACCCGGTAATATTAACAGGATAATTATTGACAATAAACATGTATTAATATCTCAACGATTCGCCTAAGAAATCGCTGTTCTGTTCTTGAAAAGCCTTGCCCCGACCTGGGAGGCCAGCCGATGATAAAGGAAACCTAAAACTGACTGGCATCGTCTTCGTGTGGTTCCAAGCAATTTGCATTGATTTTGTTTCTCGCTTGCTCACTAAGAATGAATGAACGTATTAAGCGTGGAGGAAAGCAGGGAGTTGGAGTCGCGCGGGGAGCCATCACACCGACGCGGAGAAACATGGTTAAATTTCCTATCTTGGCAGGCAAGGCTCAATAAGCCCAACGTCGTCCACTTTTTCCAATGTCTTTTATGTCCGTAGTTCCTGTGTCAATTCGCATTTCGGCATGCTACGGTGGCTATTTTGCGTGTCGATATTTGGCGTTTGTCGTGTTATCAGAAGATTATTGCAATTTATGTTGAGAGATTGGTACCACGTATGCAATTATGGCATATAAATCGTAGCATGAAACAGTCCCAAAGCAGTGCACTTTACATGAAGTTCGCGAGGCAGTGTTTGCTACTAGCTTAATACCTTATGCCAGTTTCGCTCAACGTTGGACGTTAGGTACGTTCCTGTTGTATGCGACTAGTCATACTAAGCCAGCTGGCATTGAAATTTTTAGTGTTTTATCTTTTCGGCTGTTAGATGGCAACTTGCTGGTGTCTCTCCAAACAAATGATTTTCGACAGTTTTGTCACCTTGCATGGTGAAAGTGCAAACTTGTACCAAGGGGAAGTACGAGGGAAGTGAGACGGAACAGCAGAAACAAACCTCCTGAAATCAATTCACATCTGGCGTTGGCTACACCTTTCCAAATGTTTTTGTCATGTTGCTTAACAGGGGCTTATTTATGCATAGTTTCACAATAGTGAGACACATCCATAAATGAAAAGCCATTTAAGCGTACCGCAAGATTTGAAAACGTCTTCAATGATGTATGTCAGCATTGCATCTTTCAACCTGCTTATTTTTACGCGTCTACCTAGATTTTAAAGTTGTTAGCATTTATTCGAGTGCATATAATGCATGCGCAAATTTGATAGGAGTACCTCACAGTCCCCGTGGGGCACTCGTGTGCCCCCTGGGACCCCTTCCCCTCTCGCCTTAAATGCCCCCGTCGTTTTAGCCAAAAAAGGCATCCACCTCCAGTCACAGATTTACTGCGTCGAGACGATCCCCGTGCTAACGACAAAATACCGCGTTCGGACGCGGCTGACTCAAAGTAGACTTAATTTGACCGTGTGGGTCACTGACAGTGACCACAACGGGGTTCAGTCCTGACCGTGCAGCCTGAGCCTGAGCCTGATCCTCACCCCCACAAAGTCACCCCGATGAGAAAAGTCATGTTGTATTCAGCAGAAAAAAACAATTGGCCATGTGAAGCTCAATCTCAATGAACCTCCAACTTCTCTGGCTCCAGTTGTGTATAGCCTTGATTGATATCATCTGCAAATACATTATCTAGGTCCATGGTTTTAGGATAAGAGTTCGTATGGAAAGAAGTACGTATGCATAAAACACGTACGTAATTGTTCGTGAACAAATGTGTGTAAAGTCTAAAAGATTTATAAATCAAAAGTACTTACGCATAGGTTCACGTGAAAAAGTTCGAGAGCAAATGATCGTATGGTATAAGAAACGTAAGTAACATATACATATTGGCGAATGCTTCTCATGGGAGATGTTGGCATGGAAAAAGCTTGTTTGCATAAATCGCATACACTATTGTTCGTAAGCAACTGTACGTACGCAAATATGCGCAGCGGATAAGTTCGTTTCGCAGCAGAAGGGGCACAAAAGTCAGTAAGTATAGACGGGGTAAGAAACTGGTTTGCATCGACAATGCTTCTATGTGTAATAATCCAACCACTCGAGTACGAAACTATCCACACTAATCTCTCAAATTTTCTGAATTTGGTATTGGCGGGGAAATCTGTGGCGTAGAATTTGCCATTCGGAAATTTATAACTCGATCCGTCATGTAGTCTACAAGTCAGACCCGGACAATGTAAAGCTGCCCGCAAACAAGGTCGTCATCAAAGTGGATACACCACAGCGGGTACAGTCGGTTCCACCTTTCTCTCTGGACTCCAGGTTACTTAACATAAGCGTTTGCACACCGCGCGTCACTCGAGCGTCTGCCCGCCACTATTCCACAAACAAGCGGACTCCCAAAGCAGCTGGCGTCAGTGGCGCCTCTCGCCTGACCTCCCACCAGAAGACTCCCGCCTGACCTCCCACCAGACGCCTCCCAACTGACGCCTCGTTACGCGGGAGGCATCAACACAGGCGTCGTCGGGGTGGGGGTAAACCGAGAACGCGACCGAAAGTGTTGGGCAATCTGAGGTGAACAAGTTCTTTCTTCAATTTCGCACCTCTGGTCCGTTCCATCCCAACGTCATCTGCACTACTCCCATCGACTAGAGCTGATTTCCTGGCCGCCAGGCGGCGATTAATTTGATTCCACATCATGAATCATAATCAGTCGTAATTTGTAATTAAGTATGATTGTAATGATCGCGATTAGCCATAATAAGCTGGTCATAGCTCTGGACCTGACCGTTGCCATAAAAATTATCCAGCGCCGTACCCCCGTTCTTGGCCGACGGGATGTGGTGGCCCCGGCACAGTGGCGAGAGCAGTCACTTGAGCGCCGATCTTTAGCGTACCGCAAACCTTCCACATTAAACCGTGCACAAACACATTCCTTTCGCTGGGCTACGTGCTGTTGCGAAAAGAAAGGAAAAATGGTCCATACCGAGCAAATTTAATCATATGCATACGATTGTTCTTTCGTTGTCGGTGATAATTATCAGCAGTTTCATTCCAGCCCAGTCTTGAATGTTGATCATTTAATCTTTTAAGGATTTTTGTTCTTCATTGCGAGGAACGCCCCTCCTGTGTCAGATTGGACGGACGCGTTCCCCGTCCTACTTTGGCAATGCCCATGGAAAACTGCACTGACTGACCTGCCCGCACTGACCTGTGGTCGGCGCGACCGTTACCCGCCACTACAAACGTTGATTCTCCGCCCTCGACCGTCTGCGAGGTTTTAAAGACTCCGTTGCTTCTGCATCAAATCGCCTTATTGGAAAAGTTTAAATGGCATTCCACAGCACCGGCCAACCTTATTAAAAAATCCTCGCGGTGGAATCTGATGCCTGAACGGTGACGTCACAAGTCGGTTAAAACATCTTTAACAAAAGCAGAATTATTGGAAGAATGCAGGCATCCGACTCTCACGCTAATGGTAGTCTGGCATGGGTGCCTGCTTTTGCAAATTAATAGGGGGGGAGGGGGTGGCGAGCCGAAGGCAAGACAACTTGTTCCACCCTATTTTTCTCACCGGATTTAGCCCACCTTATTTTTGTTAAGCGATATATATGTTTCAATCCTTGTATAATTTATCAAACTATAATTTAAGCAGTATAGAAGTCATGCAGGGTTAGATCCAGAGATCAGGCGCTGGACGCACGCGTCTCTTCCGATCGGCACGTGAAGGCGCCCGTTTAGAGGCTACCTTAGGTCGCCGACGACACTCTTCCATGGCGGTCGTGGGAGGCGACACGCATTTTGGTTATAGGGGACGGGGACGGGGCTAGCCATCAAGAACTTAGGTCATCCCCATATTCCAAAGCTTTTTACTTTAGCCTCACAAACAATTGCGTGTCTTATGGCGCTAGGTATGTGACGTTTATTGCATCTTCGCTCAGCTGTTACGATTTGTATCTTGTGGTGAAAGCAGCCATGACTTTTTGTTATGAGAGTGGTACGAGACGCCACTACGCAGAACGATCAAAGAAGATAGTTTTGTGTTATGATTATCTTTCACCCACGTTTTTTTTGTAGCATTCCAGCCAAAAACATTGGGGTGGGGCAAGCCAACAGTGGGGGGGGGGGGGGAACTCAACATTGGGAGCGCCAAGACCCTCACAAAAAAATACAAATTGACACTCGTGTAGTCTAGCGTTATACCTAGGACGGAACGAATGGCCATATCCCTACGCGTCAGCATCATGTCATAACTTTAACAGAGCTTAGTGACTAGGGTTGGGTTAGGCCAAGGGTAGGTCAACACCTTGTTGATTGACTTGATTTGTCTGCTCTTTCAGCTCACTTGCGTCACAAACGTCACTGATTTAAACATGTGTTAGCAGTTCCGATGTAGCAAAAAGTTTGAGAACATCAACCTTTAACATGCTTGTGAGCGGAGCTGGTACGGTCTCCGTTCAAGAAGAAATTAGCATGTTAAAGTATATCACTCCAGTCACTCAAGCTCTGACACCGTGACTCTTGATAGACAGCGCAATGCTTGCGGTTTGCCTCAGGGGTGAAAAAAGCTTCTGATTCACCGTGTATGGTAGGTGACAAAAACTGAGACTTTTGCGGGCCAATTGGTGGCAAAGACTTTGAACATGAGAACAAATTTCACCAGACCAGAACATATAACAACAGACCATCTTACTAGATGAAACTCAAAGCTTAGTATTGGTCTGTACTCGCTATTATTTGCGTGCTGAGCATGTGTAGAGCACATGTCGAAACGCTGACATTTCGCTATATGAGTAGGTTGAGCCATAAGATGCTGCCAAACATAGTGGCTTTAACCAGGATAGTTTTCAGCAGGTGACCGAGGTATACTACAAACTATACTATAGCAGTGCGGACGTTACAGATCAGAGGCGACAGCGCTTTTCCAATGCCCCTCAGATCAGTGCCTTTCACGGACTTTTCAGCCAAGATTCACTTTACATGCGCAACAGTATAAAATACCAAATAACTAGGCTGATGACTAGTCGTAAGAATCGTGACTGGCCGCAGCATCTTGCGACGAATGTGATCAGTTTGCTGCGGGGCGCGATAAAGCGTCGTGCCACTTGAGACAGAGAGGCGCGGGTGCTCGCTACGCGACAGTGCCTTGGGTTCAGTGCAAGACTGTGGTCTGCTGTTGGTTGTGTTCATGTGAGGAGCTGGCTGGGTGGAAGAGCGTAGCTAATCGTCAGTTTTTTAAGCAATAGCTTTAAAAGACCTGCTAATCTAGGGGGATTAAAGTTTGTGGATACCTGAGCTGCAGCTTCAGAGATAAACGGAGCTCACTGGAGCGACATATGTGAAGGATTCATCCGGGGCTTCCTGATAATGAGGGGAACAGCGGCTTTGAGGCAAGAGGCCGAGCATTGCTGGTGTAGGCCTCCCACATTGTCCGATGCACCTCAGTTGACGAACTGATCGGTGGACAGGCGTGGAATAAAACGCTTTATCTCTCATCATGTTGCCTATAAAGCTAACTCAAAGCGGAAGGGTGTTCAAAAATCTTGTTTACGTCTATTGATAGCAATACTGCGTGGGTTTCGCTATAAATAGTTGGGATCATATAATGAGGGCGAGTTTTGCACCAGTAACAATTAGGCAAAGATGGTGAAAGTCTGCAAAGCTTCCAGCTGATTGTACGACGGCACCACAAAACCAAAAGTGATATTGTCTTCAGGTGCTTGCAGAACCATTTTATCGGTGAACGTAGGGCTACAGGGATGCAGCTGTTCAAAATACGTAGGGGTGAGGGAGGGGGAGGAGGACGCAGAAGAAAGAATGACTGAGCCTGCCTCCGAAACGTACTTAAATCAGTTTCTTCCCCATATTTGACGTACTTTCTTTTCACAGCTGAAAGCAATGGTGTAGCTTCTCAAAATTAGCTTTGGGGGCTGAACTCTAGAAATTATGAATTATGAAAAATAATGCGTAAATGTTAACGAAGAACTGAAACAAAATACTCTAACAATGGAAAACTTCATCCCTGGTTGGGAAGCAGAATGTTCCTCCCTTCAACGGAAAAGAAAACTAAATGCCTCTAGGCTGGTTATGTTAAGCATGCATTGATCTGGTTGTTTTATTAGTTTAGCCTCAAACATCATTCAGTGTTTGATTGCCAGTAAAGGGTACTTTACTGCAAATGAGCCTCCAAAACAAAAGCGTTTGGTGGCTATGCCGCATTTCATTTAATTTATATCTGTTTTGTGATTTATCGCATTTTAAGTTGCATTGCGACGGTTTCTGAAATCTTTAGTTCCAGGCGGCAATTTAGACGGTTCAAAATGTCATCGGTGACAAAGACACTTTTTCATCCCTGGTTTGCCTGGCTCACAGATGGTTGGATTTGATTACTTGGGCCGAGTATAACATTAGTACGTAATTTCCCGAAGGGCATTAAAGTCAAAACCAATGACAAACATAACATTTTATAAATTTGACCTGCCGGAGATGTGCTATTCAAGTTGCGCCCTATGACAACGTCTGTGTGCCTTGCCTCGGACTAGAGCTACGAATGTGCAGCAATTCTATGATATGATGGCTCACGCTGCCTAATTTGTATTGCTCCAAATTAGCAATAAGCGTTCCTGAGACCAAGATAATGCGTGCGTGATCCTTCTCTTGTCAGAGCGAACTCAATGAGCTTAAAACCAAAGGCATTAGGCCACCTAGAGCCGACAGCACGCCAGCATGCATTACCGCCGTCCGTTAACACCAGAGTCTGGCGGCTCCGGAAAGGACAAGTGATGTTCTAAATAGTCTGCGAATCTTGATGGAAGTTTGCCGTAGGATTTCATCTATAATGCATGCGGCATATGTTACGGCGGTTCGATGAAGGAAGCCACTCTGTTCAAAGAAGTCTCACATCGACCGATGGAACATGTGCTGAGACTTCCGGAAACCTAGAAATAAGAACTTGATCTCAAAAGACACCCATGGAGAACACGTTCTCGGTCGGCAGCAAACGATGGTGCTAGAACGGAGATGCAAAAGGACAATGCAACAGCTTCGTGGTGCTGACAACCATGGGAGCGTACCCGTTTTTACACACATGCTTCATTGTACGACTTAGTGAAGAAAAAACATAACAATGGCACCTGCCTCATATCACATATTTGCGAGCATACCGAGATGTCTCTTGTCGAGGTGGCATCCTGGCTTTGACGGGTGTTGTATAGCGTGTCTCGCCCACTGACCTTGTGGTCACATCCTCTTGCAAAATATCTTCTTCAGCATTGTTTTAGTTTTTGTGCTTCTAGCACTGTTGGGATTTATTCGTATCGTTATTTGGGTTTATACGTCAAACGGCCCTTTCTACCGTGCAGGAAATCAGTGCAGCAGCAATCGTTCCTGCATGTTACAACACCCACCACTCAGCAAGTCTTCTTCGCTTCATTTTCACGACTTGCACTAAAGCTTACAGGTACAAAAAGAGCCTTTACGTGTATACTATGCGTATTACCACCTAGTTTCAGGGGAGTGTAACTAAAACCGATCAACTCTTATAAACAAATCGAATAGCAGCTTAATTAGTAACATATTGGACTTAATTCAACAAGGTCAGGTCCGACCAGGCTAAAGCCGCAGCAGTTGAATAATGACTTGTATTCACTGCCGTCCTCTCGCTTTACGTTAACACGCACCAGGGTGGCCGGTTGAATAGCCTTTGCTCGTGTGGGAAGTGTGTGTCATTGGGGCTTTACGACGCACTCGGCTGCTGAGGCTATATGGCGTCGCCTGCCTCTCGCCCTGGCAGGAAGGGCGGGTACCGCGGGGCAATCGAACCTCGTACCTCTGGTTTCCCAGACGTGCAATGGTTAACGCAGCCGCGTTAACCACTATGCTACCGGCACCCGCTCGGCTGGGAAGGTCAATTTGGCCCCCGTGAGATCTGAAGAACTAAGAGAGCTAGAGACACCAAATTCACAGAGAAGAGGGGGGGGGGGGGTTAGACTGCACGTGAACTCTATTGTATTTAAACACGAGGTCACTTGACCTTCGGGTCAAATAATGTCGGACAGGGTCAACTCTAGATTAATGTTCAAAGTGTCCCTAGATCTAGATAAGGCTGCCGTAACAGCCTTATTCCTCCAGGAAAAACCTAAAACTCCTGGTTTTTCTTCCAGGAATAAGGCTATTGCCACTGTCTTATCCATGTGAATAACGTTCCTCGCAAATGCACTAGACGACTTGCCCCAAGCTTCCTCATGCAACTTTTGTGAACCGAGATACATGCTCTTAACGAAAGGTCACTGGCGTTTATTTGAGGTCAGTGACCTTGTTTGCCATAAGAAGGTAAAGGTGATCAAAATCAAGCAAGATTGCTTTGATTCTCAAATTTAAATAAACATCGAGGATTGCGCTGAGCAGAATGTTCCTGAAAACCAAATGTTAACCTGATACATTTTAGGTCGCTGACCTATTCTGACCCCTAACAAGTACATGAAAGATGACAACAGGTTCCTGTTATTAATAATTCAAACTGAGCACCAGAAACTACCCCACACAGCATGCTCTCCAGTAAAAAAGCAGGCTGGTTTTGACCTCAGTCTGACCTTCACACACGACCCCAGGCCCATATAGTTTGCTGTAATCCTAAATTCAATTGTTTCGCTGCCTAGGAAGCCACCTCGGAGATGTGCGTTTTCCTCTAACGCTCCCTTGTCGCATCAAATTGCACGATTTCCTAGAAATTGTCATCTGAAAGTCATGACTCGTTTTTGACCTAACACAGGACATTGAACTTATGAGGTGCAGCTACAATTTGATAACAAAATATCTGATATTCACTTGCCTACTACTATGTAAAATTTGGCGCGGTCACACCGCACTTTTTCAGAGATTATTTTCGGGAGGAAGGGAGTGTGCAATTTAACCCGCCCGAGTGCGTGTTAAAGATCATATTGGACAATATAGTGTTTTGAATCATTAATCTCATTTCCAGAATATCATCTTTTAAATCCGAATTTGCGGTTCCTGAACGAAGGCGGGCCAGCTATCATTCCGTCTTGAGTTTCCGGCTTCGGTTTTTATTGTCATCGATGACCTTTCCTTCTTGTCAATCATCTTTTATATACCTGCTCTTTATAATCACCTACAAACTATAGACAACGGTAATTCATGGCATCTGACGCCTTGGATGAGACTTTGCGGACGTTATGACAAGTGCCTTTCTGAAATCAGCTGAATCATGACTGTCAGTCCACGGTAATGGAAACGCAAGTTACGGCTAAGCCGAAGCTACAACACAGAACCTTTGGGATGACGTTGGCCATCTGTGTTTTCTTTAAGTTATCAATTGGAAATTAACACGCTTACAGGAACCTATATTTATTAAATAAAGCTCTAATTGGTAAATTTTATGTACGCAGAACAAGGTAGGATCATTTGTATAGAATAGGAACTTTAATATTGTTGCACCCATTTCATTTCACCTTGCCACTGACGCTTTGTTTACATTCGTTTACATATATTTACGCTGTGTAATATTCGGCCAGCTGACGTTTCTCAGACAACTATTTTTGAAACAAGTAGGCTGCAGCAATAAGAAATGCTAGCGCCCTTGCTTCGCTAAGCGACGGAGCGTCTATGGGTGATTTGCATTTGCATTATTCGGAATGCATTTGACACCATTTGGGAAATTCTCCGGCCGAACCAAAATCTGGCTGCCAGAATGTCGGATGGGAGCTGGGAGTGATGTGCTGACTGCCAGGGGCGCTTAAATCTTTCTTTCCAGATTCTCACTATGTCTGGAGCGTTGTTATGCATTCTAAAAGTTCCGGGAAACCGCATTTGCTATCACTGTAAATGTCAGATTTCCCTAATTTCTCTACTGTCACTCTTTAATACCTCTGAAATTCTTCTGTGTTGTCAAACTCTTCAGAGACTCCAAAGCATATGACGCGAAAAATAGGAGTACTGTTTCGATGGGACAGCAAGCTATGCTGAAAAATTCCAGCATTTTTCTGGGTCTTCTTATTGTATTCGTTGCAAATCACTTTTTACTCGACGTGAGGGGCTTCTATGGCATTTCCCAAGGCAAGGAATTCGGGCAATGCATTTGATCGTCGCTATAGCTCATCGTTTGTTCGCAACAACCGAATAAATGAATGAATGGATGACGGTTGTTAGAGGGCCATGGAATGACGGCTGCCAGACGCCTACAACGTCCCGCGCGTGCGCGTAACGTCGTTTGGCTTGAAATTCTTGCCGGCGGCGACTGAGCGATCAAACGGCGGCGTTTTGACGACGCGAAAATGTGGCGCCGCGTTGAACCTTATGGTGCACGGGAAAGCACTAAAAAATAATGAACCAAAAACATTATTTGAAGTATTCTTATGTAATAAGCCCACGATCTGCTTGCTCAGACAGAATCAACGGTTGTCAAGCTTTCAGATGTCTGCTTTCCAGATTTCAACTGCGTTGAAAACGTCGTTGTACACTCCAAAATTTACGAACATCTCACGATCTTTCGGTGCAAATACCAGATGTCCTCAAATTTGCCACTGCCTTCTGTTAATGCTGCTGCAATGTATCTGCGTGGTGTTGTATTACATTTATGTATTTAGAGTCTTTTTGGCTTCAAAACTCATCCAGTGTAACCGGTGGGAGTGCTGTATTGCCATGATAGTGAGTGTTGCTGAAAACAGACCACAGGATTTGCATGATCCTCTTTTTGCATGCTTAGCATATTATTCTTCATTTGATATGCTTAGTTATTCTAACATGTCTCAAAGCGAGGAGCTCAGATAACGCATCTGATAGCCACCACGGCTCACCTCTCACACGGAAACGAATTAATGAATAAATTGCGGCTGCTGGACACCGGCTACATAAAGCGAGTGCGTGTGTCGTCGTTTCACTTAAGATACTGACCGTCGGCAGCTGGGTAACCAAACGGTGACGTTTTGACGGCGCGGAAATGTGGCATTGCAGCCATGTAGGCAGAGTTAAAGGATGGACGTGGCAGTGCACCGAATGACGACTAAATGGATAGAAAATAGAGACGATGAATCAGTGCATCCGATGGTGTAAATTTTGCCACGATCCAGGGTACAGTTTTGACAACAGTGTGTTGTATTCGGTGCCGTTTTTCTCAAAATACCAACATTTCCGGCTTGTTCGAGGTTATCAGAGCAGCCGTGCGTCGCTCAAATCATGTTTCACACATGAATTGAAGACGGTGCATCGACCGACGCTTTGTAAATTGAACTAGCACCTCTAGATGCTCTGGCTGTCGAGCTATGGTGCAAAACATGAAAACGGGAAAATGGACAACTTCATCTTGGCAGCGTTTGTGCCCGTGGCATGAGCCATGTGCTACTACAAATCTGGCGCAACGCGACTCCCCGTTCCATCACCTACCTAAACGTGTCAGTGCTTTGCCGCTCCGACCCCTGGTCCCCGGGATGTGGCCACGGTTTCGCTTTGTCGTCGTTCACATTTTCGGCTCACCCGCGCAAAACCAAGAGCCTGAAGCGGTTCTTCCGCCGCGTGCCACACCCGAACCCCGGACCGCAGCTGCCCGCGATCTGCCCATGGCAGACCGCCTCGCGCGCCGGGCGCGTCGTGTCCACATTTCATCCGTTCGTGGACGGCGGCCCGTGGACGGTGTTACGCAGAACGGACAAACAGGCGCACGCAAGGCAGATCATATGTAAGTTTGATAAATTTCTAATAACCGAACTATACTGATACAAAGTACAGTACAATATCATTTGTGTAAGAAATGAGTTGAAGTTGCGGCAGCTTTGCAAGTGAAATGGAAAATTTCTCTTTTGATGATACTGAGGCAAGCGTGAGATATGATGGAATTAGTTCACACTTCCAACTATTGGTATGTTTTTAATTGCAAAACTCTGCCCTAAAACACGGTTCACGATTTGGTAATTATGTTCCTCAGTGCGTCATAGTTTGATTACGTCATGGAACCTTTGTTTGACGTCAGAGTGGCTGCCAAACTCGCTGTGCGAAATAGGCACCCTAATGGATGGGTCGACTCAATTGAAGTACTTCAACTTGTCGAGAGTTGGCGTGCTGATCATTGCGTTGTTTGCAGAGCCCTAGTGGTCTAATGTGCGTGTGTTTTGGCCCTTTCTCGCGAGCTTTTCCGCATCTGTTCGTTATTTTGTATGCTTTGCACGCAATCTCATCCCCGGTTATAGCGCTTTTCTAAGCTTCTTTGATTCTCAGTCACATTTCGTCATAACTTGTACCAAAAGACTTAAGTCCTGTATGATAAAGTGCAAAACATCATTCGCGTCCGAAGATTTTACTGAACACATTACAGCAATTGGGGGCCTACTGAAATCCGCTGATGCCAGAAATCGTTCTGACGTAAACTAGACACGCATAACTCGATGTAAATATTTTTTCTTCATCATGAGCACTACATGGCCAATGAGGTGACAATGCTCGCGTGGCGTTTCACTGGCGTCAGACATCTCTGGGTGATCATAAAATAGTCTGCCCGAAACAATTTGCGCCGATTCGCGGGTGTCAAGCTAAAAAACTAAAGGGATTTAAGTCTTAAAGAGGGCAGGGCTCTGACACCACTATTAACACACATTCGAGCGGCTGCCCGGACATGTGTTAATAGTGGTGTTAGCGGCACTGCGAAGACCGCAATACGTTTCGGTCTTCGATGGATGGCATCCTCGTATATACAAAAATATGAATGTTTTCACACATGCTTTGCACACATAAATACCGCGTTTAAACACTTTATCTTTTGCATCATTCAGCCAGCCTATCCATGTGTTTTAGGCGCGCTCTTCGCCTTCGGATGTTCATGCAGATGTTGTTTGGCCTACATTTTTCACCGATCACCCGTAGGTTGTTGCGGAAATTGCCCCTCCTTCCTCCTTGGCTGCTTCGTTAGATGAACAACTGTCTGTTTTGTTTCTCCCTTTGTTTTCTTCCTTTCCCCGATGGGCTGGTCCCGCAGTGCACCCAGTGGACTCAGATCGCAAAAATGTGTCATCAACTGAACATTGAAAGTACCGACTAAACAACCAAACCACGCTATCTCTGAGATTTGCCTTTTGCCAACCTATGTTACCTTTGCCAGTGCGAGGTACCTGCTGTCTTGCTGAAACCACCGTTTATTACTTTTGATTGCATGTTTTTTTCTCCAGGAACATACAGGAATTTGTTCAGTCCCCCAAAGTGCCCGAAGGAGTAAGTTTCGCGGAAAATGCTCACACGGTTCCAAAACAACCTATTGTAACTACTGTGTGGAAAGAAAAACATGCCCTGATTTTATATGTGAATGTTGAAGCGTTATTAAATGCAAATACGCAGTTTTTGTGATTCGTTTAATAACAGTTGCTCTGAACATCTGGCTGATTTATCAAGATTCACACAACATTATGGCGCTTCTCAGCGCGAACTGAAAAGAAAAAGTTATAAATTTGCATACGGCGGTAAAATTCAAGGTTTTGTTTGCTTGTCTTATTTCATTTCAAAATGTTATAAAGCGTAGTAGCATAAATATAAACGAAGGAATAGTGCAGAACTCAGAAAGATTGAATTTGGGCACCTCTCCGAAAAAGAAGCCAAAGAGGCCAACTTGGCCGAATTGATGGAATCGAATCCAAGCCAAACAGCCGTCGGATATGGCACTCCAATAACCAGCATAGCCGCCGCCATCGCTGCCGCCGCCGCGTTGTGCCACAGTTTCAACGCTTGAATGATGTAGTTCTGGAAACGCGTCGCAGACCCCTGACCGTCCTCGTTGTTATGTTTGCTCCTGTGTAATATGTTTCTGAGAGACGGGTCAGTGCTGAACCAGCATAAAAGACTAAATGGGAGGATAAGATAAGAACAATAAAAAAACAGCAGATGAAGGTCGGTTCTAGTCACACAACCGAACTGTATATTTGGGAAAATAGCCTCAGGCGATATCAATATAAAGTGACCATTCATAAAAAGCTGACAAGCCAATAAACTGCAGCGGGTAATTTTGCCACTTCACTAAAGACAGAGGCTGGGTCAGATCCTGGATGTCTGAACCGCACCTGGTTTTGCGAGGGGCCCATAGCCACCTGAATTGAACGGTTAACGCCCACGCTACCGGATCTGACCCTTAGACCTGCCAGACACCGTGCTGGATAACCCACGGCACACCTCAGAGGTAATGGCGTGATGCGCCAGGGCTCCAGCGGCCTCGTTAGGCCTTTATTCTTCCAATGTGCAGACGGCTCTACGGCCACGGTCAAGAAGGAGCGGTATGTCGGCTTGCTAGAGCACTTCGAGAGGCAGCCGAAAGAGGACCTCAACATTGGAATGGAAAGCAAACCGCGTCGGCTTACTCTCCGGGTCTACCTCCCTCCACAAGCACCTATGTGAACATTCATATGTGGGTGCTCCTGAAACATCAGGTCTGCAGGAAGGGCCTGTAGAGCCTGAGTGACCTGAATGGGGTCTCCGCCCTGGTGATGCACAAGATCACACCAGATCTGTGCACCAGGGCTTCCGGTAAGCTGCCAAAGCGCATAGACCTCTGCCCTCTCAAAAAGGGTTCATCTGAAACAAGTGCCGTGGAGAATACCTGAGTGGTCACCAGGTCCCAACGGCGCGCGACACAGATGTCCGTTACATGATGACTTGCATTCATACATTTCTTAATGGGTCAGTCATTTCAATGCACGGGCAAGTGGAATCTGATCCATTTTATTTCCCCACCTTTTATGCTATCAATCGTCGCTATTAGGAACGAACTATTGAATGATTAGCTTTACCTATTGTGTTCAACTAGTCATTCTAACGCTGCGAAATCTGGACTGACTTAAACCAAAAACTATTTCAAGAAATATTGATTTCGGAACACCTATAAAGTTCTGCTAATCTTGCCGCATGGACGTAATTATTTGACTGCGCACCGCTTAGTTTAGGCATTTTCTTACAGACGCGATGATAGCCGAGAGCTGAGCTGGGGCAGAGCTTATATACACTGGTTGGCTGTCCCGATGCTGCCAGGGCAGATGTGTTAGGCGGGCAAGCGGAGTGTAGCGCGTCGGGTCCGTTACAACGCATGGCAAAGACAGCGGTACGACAGGCTCTTTGCGACTTAGAACCGGCATTCACTGTCAACATCGAGACGACACTGTGTGAGGGAAGAAGGTCGAGCCTCGGTGACTGGGTCAAGGTACGACCAGCTTCGAGAACCAGACCCGCATATCTCACTGAGGTTTATTTTACTTATCACGACTAGATCCAGCATTCCCTTTGTTAACGATACTTAGTAAAACTTTGTCAAACTCGGTTTTACGCCACAACTTCTGCGACATCACCAACAGTCCTCCGTGGATGGAAGTAATTCGCGCGCGCTCCAACACTACGCGGACGAACGACACCGACCGGCGACGAACGACTACCCACCGACCCGCCCGCCGCCTGACCCACGCCGCCTGCGTGGCACCACGTCACGTCACCCGACCCTTGCCTCCACGGCGCCGGTGCGTTACAGTGACCTTAACTGTGCTGTTTGCCCGTCTCGAGGACGACCGGTCGACCTGGACGACGAGGACGACCTGCCACGCGACGCTGCCCAGACCGGAGACGCCGGCGCTCGGTAACCGCACCGCGCGCGCCGCGCCTGACCCAGGGCGCCGCACCGAGGGGCAGCGCACGTCCGTAACGAACAGCAGACCTCGGCCGTCGAGCCGCCGTCACGGCCGGAGCGGCGTGACGTCACGGCCACCGCCCGAACTTGGCCCCCTGCCTCAGCACTTTGATGCCTGCACGAAGGTGCGGGCCTGTAACCAAGTAACCATGGGACAGGTCGTTGTTGGCCTGACGCAGTTCCACCGCGGTCGGCTGCGCGTGACGTACACGAGGGTTCACATTCCCACACAGCACAGCGCGTCCTCTGGAATGTCTCCGCACAGGTGCCCCGTCCGTCGTCACACGGGCACCCGCGGGTGCGTGGTCCGCCACTGCACAGCTGTCACACGGTTCAGCTGTCACACGGCGGCAGCTGAGCACATCGGGCAGCCGGCCACCCGCCGCTTGCAGGGCCACCGACTCGCTGCGGCCTGGCAGGTCCACCACTACATACGACTGCGTGTGCCGGACTGCCCCTTACAGTTCGGCATCATAAACTGGCACAGACGCTCCCACCGTCAAGCGGTCCTGAACCACTGTCGTAGGATATGCCTCAGGCATGCACAGTGTCTTGCCGTGTCCAGCCGAATAAGACCAGGCAGCTGCATGTCCCGGTCCCGTGGATGCACGCACAGGATTTCAGCTGCGCGTCCAGGACGTGCATGTCCTACGACTGCACGTTTAGATTCCACGGCAGCGCGTCCAGGTTCTTCAGGCGCATATAGGCCTAACCACAGTCTAGCATTGGACGCGTCCAGGTGCCGCCGCTGAACGTCCAGCGTGCCCTACAGCTGCACGTCCAGCAGACCCTACAGCTGCACGTCTGGCACGTCCTGGACGGGCCCGTTGACGCCGGCGCGGTGCGGCAGCGGCCGGCGGCCGAGGTGGCGCGGCGAGCCCACGTGCCCATTGGAGCCGGCCGAGCAGACTGGACACACCCTCAGCCGTTCCAGCTCGATGTCTGCTGCAACAGAACGTCCGCCGATCAGCAACATGTCACGCTCGGTACGCTGGACGGCGGCGCGACACGACACCGCTACGCTCGCACCTCCCGCTGGCTTGCGAACGAACCGCGTGGGGCGACGCGACAACGGACGCACTGTGCCCAGAAGTTCGTGGCGCCGTTTATCGTCTGGCCCCTGTTGTCGCCTGCGGCGGCTCGTCAGTCCAGAGCGCAAATAAGCAGTGAATGAATAAGTACCGGGTGGTGACGTCAGCACGGGTAGTCAGACGTCATCAGCTTCCATTCATCGAGTTACAATGAGGCTTAGCACTGCTAGCCTCGACGACGAAGCTGCGCTCATAGTCCGACAGCGTCCGCTATTCAGGCAGCAGTCGTGACGACGTCAACAGCAGAACTCTGTCTGCCGTAATTTTACAGCCGGCAGGTGAAAACATCAGCGTCGCTGGTGTTTCCCCACGATCCTTTCCAACTGCCAAGCTGGACATTTTGCGCGGAATAGCTTGGCCCCTCAGAGACTGGTGATACCCTCTGGGTTGGTGCGTCCCGAGGCAGCCAGCCAGCCTGGCTGAGACCGTGGACCCCGTCAGGGACCTGGCGGGCCCAGTGAGTGCGGTGACCCCTGACATTGTGCTGCCATTGCTGTGGTGCGATGACCCGTCCGCGATCGTTGGCACGTGCTCCCGCGCAGCCACTCCACTCCAGCCGGGCGGAATAAATTTGTGGGACGCCACGTGGCGACACCAGCGCGGTTCGGTGACATTAGGAGTGACCTTTGAGCGCGCTGAAATGCGAACACAACCGCTGATGCTCACGCGGGAACGCTGGGACAACAAGCTGCCGGGTACTTCGCCAGGTTTATGGATTCCTTGCTCAAAACACGCAGAGGCAGACGAAGGTCGGGGAGACAAAGATCGTTCCCGACGCCGAGAAACCTTTGCAGTCCTTGGCCGGGTGGGATGAATGGCGTGGTGTAACAACCTAGGAATGATACAAATGCCTCCTGTTCTCGTGTGATTAATTGTCGAGGAAATTAAACTGAGAATCTACTGTCTTATCGATCAAAGTTGCTGCTCACCGACCTTTACCAGCAAACAACGCATCATCCATTCCAGCCTGCCACGGATAAATTCACAATGCTTTCGGGCTATGCTCCTTATTATCCTATGGCCACTGAGTGTCTTGCATTTTCTTTGGCGGAGCATCTTTTGCGCTCAGTTTTCGGGCTCATTGCTCGCGCCATAACGTCGTGCTAGATTTCATATCCCGCCTTCCTGTACTCCATCTGCAACAAAACTGCAACGTGTCGCACGCCTTGTCGCACTGCCATCTTTGAAAACCCTGCTTCGTTGGAAAAACTCGCGAACTCATGTGTGCATTTCAAATCGGACCAGGGATTACTTCACATGTAGGTGCTATTCTACGATCATTTGTTGGCACCACAGACTATGTTCTTAGGAGTAAGTGTCAAGGTGTCGGAAATGTAAAACAAATTCTGATGACAAATAACGGGCAATATTCGGTGGTGACACGATGGAGTTTTTTCAGCTGTTTGGCATTTCAAGCCTCTTAGGAAATGCTCCATGTTCTACAGCAGGGTGCGGAATTCAGCTGATTTCCTGGGATGCCGAAAAATACATTGCCATGTCGTACATCGAGCATAACTTCAACATAGAAGGCCTGGGAGCCGGTGCGGGGAAGGGTCGGGTGAGGTGCCCCTCACAGAGTGCAGAGTGAGTGTTATGGCCCTGTCACCTTTGGTGAAGCTCTTAACATCAGTCATATGGCGACGCAGGCAGGGACCGCATCGCCAGCAGAGGTGGGGACAACAAACAGGCGCGTTCCCTTGCTATTTTTCAAAGGGGCAAACATATCTTTTTACCGCTCATAATGAACGCAGGGGACAAGTACATCCGAGGGAGGCCCTTGACTATGAACATCATGCCTCGTTCATTGACAAAAGGCTCGAAATGATCCAAAGGAGGGGTGGCCCGACGAAAAACACAGAACACCAGCCCAAAAAAAGTGGGCGATGTCCAAGGGGAAATTTTAAGTACTGGCATAGGAGGTCTTCAAATCGGCTTAAGAAGCCCCCATATCTCCTTGCTCCCTGGAAAAGGCCGGTGACTTCGCCCCTGTTCTCACAAAAATAATCAACTTGGAAAATGGTTTGGGCCTTGCCACTCCTCGCGATGTGTTTACTCTCTTGTTCAACTCTAGGTCCGGGAACGTTCAGAGTAAAAAGCCAGACAGACCTGCTCATGGAGAACGGGCCCACTCCGTTCATTCCAGTCACTGCCGACCACTTTCTTAAGGCTTTCGCATCCCTTGAAGAAAACCGTCGCCATTTCGCGCCAAATGAACGTGGCCACAGATCCTTTTGCAGGCGACTCCCCTGGTGAGTGGTACAACGACCTCACCCCTGGGGCGCAGACACTCACAGAAGACCTCACTCCTGGGGCGCCGACACTCACAGAAGGCCTCACTTCTGCGGCGTCGGCACTCACAGAAGGCCTCACTTCTGCGGCGTCGGCACTCACAGAAGGTCTCACTTCTGCGGCGTCGGCACTCACAGAAGGCCTCACTTCTGCGGCGTCGGCACTCACAGAAGAGTATCTGGAGCCCCCTCACTCTAGCGGCGCCGCACTTTCGGAGAGAGTGGCAAGATTCCATCATTTTACCGGCTCCGGCACCCTCAAGATGAGAGGTCTCCTCCCCACTGGCGCAGACACTCGCAGTATCAGAGGCCCTTTCCCCACCGGCACCGACACTCGCAGCGTGAGGGGTCCTCTCCGCACCAGCACCGACACTCCCAGTATGAGAGGCCCTCTCCCTACCGACCCCGACACTCGCAGTATGAGAGGCCCTCTCCTTACTGGCCCCGGCACTCGCAGAATGAGAGGCTCTCTCCCTACCGATCCCGGCACTCGCAGAATGGGAAGCCCTCTCCCTACCGGCACCAACACTCACGACCATCGCTGCCGTCTGACCGCGCTGTCAGCTGCTGACCCAGGGGCTTGGTCACCAGCGTCAGCTGTTGACCCGCTGGCTGGGTCACCGGCGTCACGGCGAGAGCTTCGCGTCGCCGTGACCTTACTCTGCAGCGGCAGGTCATGGCCGCGGGCCAGCTCGGACCAAACGTCCTGCAAGCGGCTGACGATTTGTAATCCGGACACCGTCCCGACATCTGGCATCACCGTCTGAGCGGGTCAAAGTCGAGTCATTTCACTCTGCCTGTGCCAGGGCTGTGCTGCAGAAGATCCGATTGCTTGAAAGGAGCTTCAGGCGTAAATATATTAAAACAAGCATCAGATGTGACGAAAGAAGCTCACTTGTAAATATTGGTGCACTTTTGGAAATGACTGCTCTAGACGGTACAATCTTCGGTTTGGTAAATACGCTCCTCAATGCGTCATGGTTTGATCACGTCATCATACCTTGCACAACATTGACTGAGAGCTAGTTGACAACTGTGATATCTGGAAATCGTGCTCACAAAGATACGAGCACCTCGACATTTATATTTTCATTAATCTTGATAATAGGCGCATGGCTTATGGAATGACAGGATTAGAATGACCCTATTATGACCTCATGGATGCTAGGATGACTTTGAAAAAATCTCCCCTGAAATACGCTTCCAATTTTTCCAGGGGTGTGACTCAGAAACCAGAGGGGCTTAAGTCTTAAGAAGGGCATGGATGCACTGAAAGCACCATAAGGTCTTCAAGATGGCTATTTCGGTCCAAAACCCCATACAAATGTGGAACATTGCCTTTCAGCGCCGGTGGCACGCGGTGCCTGATCAATTGAAACTCTGTAGTGCGCGGGAAGCCCCGACAGCCACCTGAGCCACAAGGTGTTGGTTAATCATGCCATTAATCATAGATGAATGAAAAACACTCCACATTCGACACCACTCATTCATTCCTGATTAGCTCGGCCACCTGCGTGGCGGGCGAAGTTCTGACCATCTCTGATCGCTAGTGCAGTGCCGAGGGCCCGATGGAGGTGCGCGGTCCTGTCTCTGCATAATTATGTCCAAAGGAGTGAAGTTTGGTCGATTTCGGTAAAATACGAGCTTCCGGGGGAGGGGAGGGGGTCGCCTACGCGCTGCGCCCGGCGGGGCAGGGGCGGAGGCTCGTGTGATATAGCGCCGGCGCCGGTCGCGCCCGCCGCTCCCCAGCCCCATAAATTGGGCGGCCGATTGGCGCGGATCACGCGTGAGGCGGCCTCCGCCCCGGCAGGCGGCGCCCGGCCCGCGCCGCCGCCCGGCCGCGTCTACAAAGGGCGCAGCTGCTTGTAGATCAGCCCGGGATTACCTGCCTCTGCTGGCGCCGGAGGGCGGGTAGGCCCACACGGCGGCGGCGCACGAGAAAAACGGAGCGGAAAGAACGTGCCTAGACTTAACTTGGTCCTGTATTCGGGATATCTTGGCAGGATTCGCCGCGACCGGGTGCCACGCAAGCCGCGCAGACTACTGGGAGCACGGATCGCTCTGGTGCCACGCAAGCCCCGCAGACCGCTGGGAGCACGGGTCACCCTGGTGCCATGCAAGCCCCGCAGACTGCTGGGAGCACGGATCGCCCTGGTGCCACGCAAGTCCCGCAGACTGCTGGGAGCACGGATCGCCCTGGTGCCACGCAAGCTCCGCAGACTGCTGGGAGCACGGGTCACCCTGGTGCCACGCAAGCCGCGCTGACTGCTGGGAGCACGGGTCGCCCTGGTGCCACGCAAGCAGACTGCTGGGAGTTCGGATCGCTGGCCGGCTTTGGGGACGGACGAGGTCCCGCACTTCCTCGCAGCACGCACTACTGGCATCACCGGGCGACCACGGACCTCAGCCGAGCAAGCGTGTCGAGGGTAGCGCAAACCTCTAGCAGTCCTGACCATCAACGAAACAAGAAACAGTCGAAACCGTGGTCAGCGTTCGCTGGGAGTGGACGCAACCGAAAACTGCGGCTTTGATATTGACATTGGTCTGGCCTGAGAACATCGGGTTGATTCAGGAGCAACCAAAGTTCGGAGACTGATGTCTAGCCTAGGAGCCAGGCTATCCAAAATACCATGACGTGGTCCTGGAACTACGTGATATCGCCGCGCGTATATGGGCAGCAGAGCAATCACAGCCTGCAACAGCCATGACCAAACCGAAACCCAATCACGAAGCTATCAACACCCCCGACCTGCCAGCCGACCGCAATCGGCGGCAAGCCCAGGCGACTATATCCAACTCGACACCACCACGAGCCTCCCCTCCCACCACTTCCGGGCCCGAACGAGCCCATTCGCGGCGAGTGCATGGCCCACTCTTCCCGGTCCGAGCGTCGGCCCGTCCGCGGCCACCGCAGCGAGCGCCGCCCCATGGCCGCGCCGTGCCGAGCGCACCAGCGGCTCCACTGAATACGGACCGCACACGGCCGGTAATCTCGGCCTCAAACGGCGCCCGGCTGGGCGCGGCTCCTCTCGTTTCCACGTACGCAGGGCGGCGGTGAGCCCGGCGTGAGCTGCGCGCCACAGATTACAAGAGGAGCGCGTAATGGTCGCGCTCATCGGCTGGCGGCCCCCTTATTGGCTGGTGGTGGCCGCGGCGCCGACCACTTTAGTGGTCGATACTTTAATAAATGAAGTTATGGGAAGCCGAAATCGGCCGCGGACCAGCACTGCGCACAGCAAGCCGCGCTGCGGGCGTGCGATCTCGTGCTCAGGCAGAGAGCGCACCAATTATGGGTCAACTCGGATCTATGGACGTACGCGGTGCTGGGAAGGTGCGGCCGCGCGCTGTCACACGTCCAGCGGGTTGCTATGGACGTGGGGCATGGCTGCGGTCGGGCTGGCGCGGGGCCCGCTGGAAGTCAGACGGGACTCGGATGGAGATCTAGTGGCACTCTGATGATGTGAGGCAGGCCTCTGTTGGGGCTGAGACAGGGCTCCAGTGGGAGCTGAGACAGGCTCCGGTGGAGTTGAGACAGGCCCGGTGGAGTTGAGGCAGGGTTCCGGTGGAGCTGAGGCAGGCTCCACTAACGTGGGGCAGGGCCCTGGCCTTGTGGGACCAGAGATTGATTCAAGGAGGGGGAATGAGGAGATCTTTGGCTTCCGAAGGGGGCCACAGTCTGACGCAGATTTTTAACGCGAAGCGCAAAACAGTTGGCCTATTCCGAGCCTCCAGACGATCACGACGGGCCACAAACAAACATGAAGGACCCAATGGCAGACTTTTGACTGACTGGGGTGACATTCTTCAGGCTGTCAATAGGCAACTTTCTTCAATGATATTTGGCTCTCCTCAGCGTACCAGAGCGCCTCCCTGACAAAAAGTCAGGCAATGCCCCTGTTCCAATGTGATAATATCGTTAGGTGCCGTGGTGGATCCGGAATTTCGGGGAATGAAGGGGATAGGCATGCAATGTTTTGGTTTTGGAGAGGGCGAGGAGAGGCCCCTGGCAGGGGCGCTCCTCTCCAGGAAAGGTTCTCTCCAGCCCTCTTCTGGTGGACCCCCGGCCTACCAGGCTATTATTTTGTATCTCGGAAAACATCCCCCGTGTGCAGCCGTAGGAAACGAGCTGTGACACGTTTGCCCATACATCGAGCGCGCTAATTTTTTCCAGCACATGGTGAACCCCGTCATGTAAAGGCTAAATATATCGGAGAAGATGTGATAAAATGAACTGAAGTTAGCCGCTAAACACCACCAAAGTCAAGCAAGACGATGGATCTCAAAGTCGCTTGCGGCTAGCTTGCTAGTCGATGCTGTGATCGGCACATGGTCAATGCAGCAGAGTTTATTTTGTTTGACTTGAATGCAAGAGATCATAATGCATATTTCGCTGAAAATGAAATATGCTTGTATGCAAATTTAGTCATGAGTGAGATGCGTACTTACAAGATGCATTCCAAAACGAAGGACCGCTGATCTGTTGCTAAAAAACCGTGTGAAGTGCTAGGTGCTTTTTATTTTTAAGTCAAAACTCAACCTATTTGCTTTGCACACAGAAGACTTGAGTGCCGCATCTTACCTCGTCTGAGATGTGCAGCGCTTTTTCGGAGGTCCGTTGAGAGATGCTGCGCTGTCTTCCTGCCGCCCGGAATTTTGTTTTCGTTTGAACACTGGTTTGCGAATGGCAACCCCCCCCCCCCCCCCCCCCCCAGAAAACAGCAGCCTTCGTTCATCTGATTCATGACCCTACAGAAAATGCTATGTGAAATTCACAAAGAGCTTTTAAAAGTTTATGGTGATAACGCCTTTTTCCTAGTCAGGAGCGTATAGGTAAGTGCGGGCGTGTGCTGGAGGAGACGAGGGGAAAGACGGCGGGACTTACCACGCTCCAGGAGACCCGCAGCTCGGATGTGACCCCGCTCATGACCCACGCGCAGGGGCCATGATTACGAAAAGTTTGTTGTACGCATGACAATCAAGCCGAACGCTCAGAACCTCGATATGATGCGAGGAACAGCCCTCCGTAGCATTCATGATCACCTGAGGATGTCCAAAACTGCCTTAAGGTGGATGTCAAAACAGCTATCACGAGAAGAGAAACTAGGGACGCTCAAGTTGGCTAGGAGGGTCTGTGCCGCACGAAGAGGAGGGAGGTCGGTATTTGGGATAGCTACTGTCACCGCAAGGTAAAAGTTGGTTCCCGCTGTTTAATCC
>NW_023597034.1:7853964-7919192 GCF_011947565.3 Pollicipes pollicipes | reverse complement strand
TTTCGCCTGCAGCCTGACTTTGAGAACAAAGTGAGCCAAATCTTGGGAGAAACAGGCCTGTTCGTTGGCGTCTTTTGAGGGGTGGGTTACATCATTTCCCACTGCTCAGTTCGCTGGGACTGAGTGGAGTGAGTTGAGTTGAATATGAATTGAGGGCCCCAACTCATTTGGCATCCCTGACCACTTACCGCTGGTGCAGCACTTACAACAAAATGTTGACATTGTTATGATTGTCATAAAAAGTAGGAAACATGATTGATTGCATGCCAGTGGTTGTATTTTAAATATCAAAACAAGGTAGGAGACAACCTGAAGACAACCAGTGCATGGCTTGAGGCTAAAAGCTCATCATATGTTCCACCTTTTTGTGTCCGAAATTTTATTATTGGCGTGAACAATTAAAGGTTTCGTTAATTTTTAGGCTACTTCAGGACACAATTTAGAGAAGATGATTGCATAAACGTCAGGAAAGTGTCATTGTAGTTGCTCTTACGAGAATGTTCACCGGGATTGCCCAGCAATGAACGGCGGAAAATGCCTGTGCTGCCCTGCATGCTGCCAGCAGAACCAGTGCAGTTTTGTTATGTCGCCGGAACACCATAATTGTAACGTTGCCGGATTTAGTCAAAGTTTTAGACTATTGAGGATGCTATCTACATGTTTCTGACAACAGATTATAATCCTTAGCCAAATGTTATGTGTTTACCAATTTGTATTCAAATGGCAATGTTGCAAAAATGATAAATAAAAAGCAGCATACAAGATCACTGTGCCGGTACCAATTTGAAATCTGGCTTGTTCTGGTATCCTGCCGTCCAACCTGTTGTAGGGCCTTGATCATCAGCAGGCAATTTTGAATTCACGTCTGCTATTGTTTCGATGAAGACATGTTGCCGAATTATCAACCCAACTATATCTCCATTCCCCTGGTTTCTCTCCGAGGAATAGGCTGTTACTGCTGTCTTATCTGTGTGAATAATGTTTCTCGCTAATGCACTGAACAACTTACGTGATTATTGTTTGGGACGCAAAGTCGAGAAGTCGGCGTGCTGGATCACCAAACAGCACTCCTAACCAAGCGGACACCGAGTTGTGTTCCGCATCGGGTCGGTGCTGTTTGCAGGCAGGTTCCGTAGTTCAGAGCAGATTTAGACTTACGAGCGGTTTTAGGTCAGTTAAGGGCATGGACCGTGACCTCGCTGGATGGACCTGTAGGTCACCAACCCATGAAAAGGGCCCAGTCTGCGCGCAGCCGATCATTAGGTACTGAGTCGGTGCCAGAGGTACCATTCATTGTCATCGGTCCTGTCCAACATGGCGTCACAGCTCAGCAGCTGACGCGGCCAAATAGCAGAGTTATTTTTCCAAGCATTCACAATTAACGTATCATCAGCCATCTCAAATCGAGCGCCACCACTTTTTATCGCGTTCAGTGTTCTCAGAAACATCGCTGCTTGGGGAGCGGAGGGACCCCCACCGCTTCGCTGGCGGGAGGCAGTCGATATCGGCTGTGCCGGACAGGGCAGCGTTGTATAGCTCGGCAGTGCGGCATCTCGACTCACGGCCCCCTTCTCAATGTCTCGAGTCTTTATCTCAGAGGCCTGATATCCGCTGCTCGTTAGTCATGCGAACGGAGGAACTCTTTGAAAAGCACGATGCGCAAACGGCATTTTAGAACACGCAGACTTTTTTCCCAGAAAAGAAGCCCTCGTCGTGCACCAGATAATCCGACAGGTTCTGCTATTGACGGTGGTGCCTGGCATTGTGGCCAAATGTACATCTGCTTACACCTATGCATTGGGAAGTCCTCGTAATGTAGTTCGTCGGATCTACTGAATGCGGTGTGGTGGATGTCTGTCATGCATGTGTACGGAAATTCCTTGTGATTGAACACAGGCACCGCCTGTGCGATGGGGCACAGGCACCGCCTGTGTGATGGCACAGGCTCCGCCTATGAGCCGGGACAACAGACATTGCTTGACAGGCAGGTGCTGAGGCGTAATGGGTGGTGTTTCCTGTACCGAGGCCACCGGCATGCGCAGTGTGGTGTACACCTGCTGCGTAATCAATGTTTTAGACAAATTGCTGGGTCAGTAAATTGGTTTCTGCGTTAAGAAGAAGACTCATTAGCTAAGATCAAAGGAATAACTGGGCACGTGCCGTATTCGTCGCTCTAAAATCTGCTGCTAAAGCGGATTAACGGATGATAATTTCGCTGTCGTAGGCGCTAGAGTTGCTACTTGATTATATTCGGAAAGCCTTGTAGCTCACGTTTGGCGCACGGCGTGCCCCCGGCAGATACATTTTCTGGAAAATCGCTCGTTTTAGCTCAACAGTCAGCGTTTTGCCATGTGCACTCCTGGATGTATGAAAGATCTCCACATAGTTCTCTGCGATTAAAGCTACTACCAGAGCTTAGCCAAAAAAGTAATAGTCCATGAGCAGACATGTCCGTGCCCTATTCATGATAGCAATACACGGATGAAGGAAGTCAGTATCCTCGCTTACACAAAAAATCTGCTCTCGTCCAAACTTTCCCGTCGCCCCGGTTCAGTCCACTCCCCGCTGGCTCCCGTCGCCCTGGTTTCGGCCCACTCCCACTGGCTCCCGTCGGCGCCTCGACCCGCGCCGCCGTGTTTCTCCCGTCGCCCCGGTTCGGTCCACTCCCCGCTGGCTCCCGTCGCCCCTGGTTCGGGCCCACCTCCCCACTGGCTCCCGTCGGCGCCCCCGACCCGCGCCGCCGTGTTCTCCCGTGCCCCTGTTCGGTTCCACTCCCCGCTGTCTCCCCGTCGCCCCGGTTCGGCCCACTCCCCCACTGGCTCCCGTCGGCGCCCCGACCCGCGCCGCCGTGTTCTCTCCGTCGTTCCGGTTCGGTCCACTCCCCGCTGGCTCCCGTCGCCCCGGTTCGGCCCACTCCCCACTGGTTCCCGTCGCCCCCGGTTCGGTCCACTCCCGCTGGCTCCCGTCGCCCCGGTTCGGCCCACTCCCCGCTGGCTCCCGTCTCCCCAGTCCGGTCCACGCCGCCGTTGTCTCCCGTCTCCCCACGCTGTCGGCGTCTCCCGCCGCCCGGGTCGGATCCATGGCCGGGGCGTGACGGCCGTGCCCGGCCGGCGGCGCCGTCCGCCTGTTTGTGGCGCCTGTCTCCCGTTACTGGTGGGCCGGGGCGCCGGGGCGCCGGGCGTTTTTTTTGCGGCCGGCGGCCAGACGACTCATTGCGTTCCCGCCGGGGCGCGGATGGCGCCGCAGCCGAGGGCTCTTCTCCGATCGGCGAGCGGTGGCTTCATGGAAAGCGCGGCCTCGAAGCGCAGGACAGCCGCGCCGGCGCAGGTCTGTGTGTGCTGTCAACAGCGGGGATGGGATTACTCGGTTACGCGCTTCTCCCACTCCGAATGGCGCCGCGCCGCCGCCGCCGCGCTGGCAGCGCGTCACTGTATTGTCAGCCGCTTCGGTGTGCGTATGAGACGATGGCCGCGCCGTGCCGCCGCCGTGTTTGGAGCTGACTCACGTCATTATCACTGGGCCCTGAAACGCGGCGCTGCATGTAATTTATCAACCCCTCGCATCCCTGCGCTGCGTTGCTAATGCATCTGTCTTGAGAACTAATTTATCTGGGAACGACATGCCCATCTAGGACTCGCCATTAGCGTGGCACACCATTCAGCGCTCATCGATTACACAACAGTGAAACGTTGCGCGTTGTATGGAAGCATGATTTGCAGACACAACGAAAGCACTTAACCGTTTTGGGGGTGCGTTTCTGTCCTTGAGCTCGTTTAGGTGTTGCGATGATGTCATACATATCTGGATTTGGGGCCGTGATTTGGGAGCCAGTTTCGTCTAAAATGCGATGACCTCTGGTCTTTCAGCGACAGATATCGGACTGTTGTTATGGAACGGAGCCGCTGCCAAGACCAGCAAAAACGTGTTTTGTTCACTTCGTTGTTCTCGAGCCAAAAAGACAGTTGCGTGTTTGTTTCCGCGATCGCTTGCATTCCGCGTTCGCCGCTTTCCTGCCGCCATGACCTGCCGCGGATCGCAGGCTGAGCTTGTCATGACCTGTCGCGGACCGCAGGCTGAGTTTGTCATGACCTGTCGCGGACCGCAGGCTGAGCTTGTCGTGACCTACCGCGAACCGTAGGTTGAGTTTGTCATGACCTGCCGGGGACTGCAGGCTGAGCTTGTCATGACCTGTCCGCTAACCGCAGGTTGAGTTTGTCATCACCTGCGGCGGACCGTATTTGAGTTTGTCATGACCTGCGGCGGACCGTAGTTTGAGTTTGTCCATGACCTGTCGCGGATCGCAGGCTGAGCTTGTCATGACCTGTCGCGGACCGCAGGCTGAGTTTGTCATGACCTGTCGCGGACCGCAGGCTGAGTTTGTCATGACCTGCCGCGGACCGCAGGCTGAGCTTGTCATGACCTGGTCGCGGACCGCAGGCTGAGTTTGTCCGCCATCGGCTTGTTACAGGCGGAGGAGGACCACGGACCGCCGCCCGCCCAACTCCACCGTCCAACTGCCCTTCATAATCGTCAACACAAGCAAGAAGACTGTGATAGACTGCAGCATTTCCAATGACAAGTAAGCTCCTGATGGCATTGACATGTGCGTGTGCTCTTGTTACCAGAACATTATTGCTTATTAAAGCGAGCGCCTTTTGGCAAAACGGTTGTGCATGAAAAGCATTAATTCTAATTTCGCATCACCTATGACATCTGCATACAAGGTGTGGTGAAAAAGGGATTGAACGATCATATAACTTTGGTAACTTCAAAGTGCTTTATGACCTCGCGTGTGGTCTCATCTTTCAGAAGAATGTATATATATATATATATATATATATTACATCCTTCAAAATAAGCTGTACGATGTGCGGACATTTCCGACATATAGCAAGTTTGCCCAGGACCGATGCTCCTTGAGTACCAACACGCGCTATCTGGACTGTCGCCTGTCAGTATCGTCGGCAGTGACGTCCCCCATATGTGACTGGTCGGGCCCTGTGCGCGGTTGGCGCGGCCTCCGTCACCGTGGCTGGGCCGCGCTCTTGCCGGGCTCGATCCACCAGGCGGCCAGGGAGACACGCAGGGGGCGGGTGGGGGGCGTGGGAGGGGGGGGGGGGGCGCAGAAGGCGCGCGGCTCGGCCGACGTTGCGTCAGCCCGGGTACGGACAGCGGCGTTGATCCGGCCCGAGCCGCGGCCGTTCCCGGCGCCGGCGGACGTGAGCCAGGGTGACCGCGCCGCCGATGCCAGCCCGGCCCAAACTTGTCGCCCGGATCGCGCCGGATTAGCGGCTGGCTCCATTTTGCAGAACTTTCGCGTCGCCTCGGGCCGGCGGTTGGGCTGCGATGTGGGCGCCTCGAGCCGGCGGTTGGGCTGCGATGTGGGCGCCTCGGGCCGGCGGTTGGGCTGCGGTGCGGGCGCCTCGGGCCGGCGGTTGGGCTGCGCTGTGGGCGCCTCGGGCCGGCGGTTGGGCTGCGGTGCGGGCGCCTCGGGCCGGCGGTTGGGCTGCGATGTGGGCGCCTCGGGCTGGCGGTTGGGCTGCGGTGCGGGCGCCTCGGGGCCGGCGGTTGGGCTGCGTGCGGCGCCTCGGGCCGGCGGTTGGGCTGCGGTGTGGGCGCCTCGGGGCCGGCGGTTGGGCTGCGGTGCGGGCGCCTCGGGCCGGCGGTTGGGCTGCGATGTGGGCGCCTCGGGCTGGGCGTTTGGGCTGGCGGTGCGGGGGGCGCCTCGGGCCGGGCGTTGGGCTGCGATGTGGGCGCCTCGGGCCGGCGGTTGGGTTTCGATACGGGTGCCTCGGGGTTGGTCACGGTGTCTCGCCAGGTGCCCTCTGGAGCGCTCCAGCGTATCTGGTTGGAGTCGTGGGGAGAGGAGCGTTCCGTCGCCGGCGTGATTCGGCCAACCGAGCTGGTCCGCTAGGCCCCGCCGGGCGGATGCCGGATCGCGGCACCGCCATCTGGCCACCACGCCAGCGCAAGGCGGCGCGCGGAGCAGCCCGCGGGAGCCGCCGTCCCACGTCCCCTCTACCCCCCCTGAGAACAAGCCGCCTGCAACGCTGCCGGGCGACAGGCCTCCTGAGGAATGGCCCCGTCTAACCGTCGGCCGGCTGGATGCAGCACCCGGCGCTACTGTTTTCCTGCACGTAAAGTAATCCTTGAAGGCTCGCAACGCTCTCGGCCTGTTTTTCGCTCGAGGCAATCACATTTAACGTGCCAGGACTTATTGTCTGTCGGTCCCCCGTGCTGCAATGGAGCCTCGTATGAGCCGGAGCACCGCGCCTCGGGCCGACTGACGGAGGAGGCGGAAGCTATTTCTTGAACAACGCATTTGCGCTGAGAAAGGGAGTGTGCTTGTTGAAATGTAAAGCAGTTTCGCGCTGATAGGCGTCATTTGGCATGCCCAAAGACGAACATTACAATATCAAGCATAAGTCAGGAGGTTGTCACATTCGTGCGAGGCGTGCCGGCTCGGAGAGGCGATCATGGGGCTCACGAGACAGATCGGTGGAGCACGGCCAGCCGCGGTCATTTGCACGTGCCCGTGGCAACGCTGTGAAGATGTGGGTCACCAAACTCTGGCAACTTAGCAGCGTTGAGGCATGCCCCGCAGGGACGCCGGGTTCGGCCGCTGTAGGAGACTAGCGCCCTCGCGCGTCCCAGCTCCGGTAACGGGTGGACAGCGCAAGCTGTTCCTCTCAGGGCGTAGCGACCCTGCCGGTACGTGAACTTCTGCTCCTTGTCCCGCCCGCTCTCCCTTCACATTACCCGCTTTCCCACATCTGGCCACTCATCACTCCTAATCCCCGTTTTATCGGGGTCGCCGTACCCCCTCGCCCGCGTCCCCGGGTTGATCGGATCCTGGTGGCTGATGGGCGCGTCGTGCGGGTCAGTCGCGGCGCGTCCCAACACACCACTTTGGCCAGGATATCCGGAGGCCCGTGTGCCCGTGAGGGCCCCACACGGGTCTAGCGGCTTGTCGTTCGCGCTGCGGCTGGGTGCTCTGTGCGGGGGCGCCTGGCCGTGCGCAGCGGCTTAAGGGGGTCAAGGGGGGCGGCGGCGCTGAACCTCGGTCAGGGACGGGGAGGGGGGGGGGGGGGGTGGTCTCCCCGGTTACACGGGGCCGTATGGGAGGTGTCGTTCGCCCGTATAGCACCAGGGCAGCCCTGACGGCGACCACCTCTCAAGGGAGTGTTGGAGCGTCCTCCAGTTGGGCTCCGTGTTGGGTGGGGGAGCCCCGGTGCCGAAACTTCACTGAAACTTGCATGGCCATCCTATAACTGAAAAATCACCCGACCCCCTAAAGGGGGAAGGACCACGTTGATGATGGAAGGCAGCGGATAATCTTCACCACCTCCCCTAATTTTGGGTCTTCCAAAGTGATGAGGCGAGGGTCTCGTCTCTCGTCGTTTCAGCGGAAGAACGGGTGTTATCGATTTGGCGTTCGGCGCGACAAATAGCGCGATGGAGGGTTAGAGGTAGAGTTCGTCAACGTGACAAAGGCTGATCGTGCGAGGGCTGCAGCTGAATTTACGTACTGCGTTCGGGACAAGGATGTTAAACGAAACGTTTCTGTGCGTATCCGAGTAATACCACACCTCACAAAAAAATGCCTCCAGGGGGATAATCAACTGCTTTGACTTGCGTGGCGTTAGTGAAGAAGAGATCGCTGACGAGTTGTCTGTGTTCGACGTCACTGCTGCACGTAGGATCTCCATTAGAAAAGGGGGTGAACAGCTGCCGACAAATAACATTATCCTCACCTTCAATCGCCCGGATCTGCCTTCTCAAGCACACGTTGGATACGCACATGACATGTGCCTATCCATTGACATGCGTATATGACATGTGTATATGACACATGGCAATGACAGTGACATGACAACATATGACAATGTTTATGTTTATACGACTTTGTTTATGTTCATATATACGACAACAATGTTTATACGACTTTGGCTTTTGGCTTTGGCTTTGTGTGTTTACACAGAAAGAAAATTTACTTCCAAACTTTTTGAGAGATACAGAGAGAAAGAGAGATGGGATAGAGAGGGAAACGGAAAAGGAGAGAGAGAGAGAGATAGAGAGAGAGAGAGAGAGAGAGAGAGAGAGAGAGAGAGAGAGAGAGAGGAGAGAGAGGAGAGAGGAGAGAGAGAGAGACGAGAGAGAGAGACAGAGAGACAGAGACAGAGACAGAGACAAGAGACAGAGACAGAGACGAGACGAGACGAGACAGAGACAGAGACAGAGACAGAGACAGAGACAGAGACAGAGACAGAGACAGAGACAGAGACGAGACAGAGACAGAGACAGAGACAGAGACAGAGACAGAGACAGAGACAGAGATAGACAGAGACAGAGACCAGATACAGAGACAGAGACAGAGACAGAGACAGAGACAGAAGACAGAGACAGAGACAGAGACGAGAGCAGGTGCACCTTTTCATCCCGAACCCCATGGGGTGCTTCCACTGCCAGCGATTTGGCCATTATCAAACAGTACTGCCGCAACAAGTCTGCTTGTGGAAAATGCGCTTACTTCCCCAGCATACGACGAAATCGTGCGATTCGGAGAGAGCCTATGCATGACTATAACAAAGACCAGCCTCCGCACACGACTTGGGACCGCACGTCCCTTTCGCATATCTATTTTCGCTGGGCTAGAACACTAAGGGGACGAGAGCCGTCGTCGAACATCACACGCCGAAAAAGCTAAGATCACCGCACGCCCCAAGCTCCACTGATCAAACGACCGCTGCGCAGTTTGTTGCGCTCTTGAAGTCTTTGGTCTCGCGGTTGTGTCGACGAACCGGGCGCTGGACTCCAATCTGGTAGCCCTGGCTCCCCCTTCCTCGCTGGGGGCGGTCGAAGGAGAACCTTTCTGCCAACCTCCTCGACGGCGCCCCCGCGGGGGGTTCGCCGTCGGTGGCAGGGGACGGTGGTTGGGCGGTAGTGTCGGCGTGACCGAGGTTACCAGGCGCTGTCGACTGCCGCCTTGCCTGCTAGCCCGGCGACTAAAGCAACCTTGGCGAGCGCGTGCTCGTGACAGCAGAGACGCTAGGAGCGCCACGAGGTAGACATTTGCGCCCGTGAGGCAAAGCGGGCATGCCTGGTAGACCGGGAGCGTGCCGAGGCAACCAACCCGCTGTCTGGGGCGGACTAGGGATGGTGCCTCCTAACGGGGGAAGCCCCCCCCCCCCCCCCCCCGCCTCCCCCGAAAGAGTGTGAAAGCTCCCGCAGGTGTCTGCGACCGGCGGAGAGATCCGCCTATGGGTCCTCCGCCACCGCCACCTAGGACCACGACGTCGTCGCGCCGGCCCCGTTTAGAACGGGGCACCCAGAAACGCGTGGTCCGCCGGGGCCGATTTCGCCTACAGATGGCGGTAGTCCCCCGATCCGTCCCAGGATCCGCCCGATCTCTCTGCGAACGGGTTCTGAAGATAGAACCAACAACCATGGGCCGGACTCTAGCGCTTCTAAGTTCTTTTCAAACATTACAATGTTTTAAAGCCCCCTCATTCAGCCAGCCTTACAATGGAAATGTAGAGGTGTAAAGTCAAGCACCCAGGACTTGCTGACAATTTTAAGTGCGCATTGCCCGGTAGCCGTGTGTCTCCGAGAGACAAAGTTGGCACCTGATGCGGCCTTCAGCCTGAAGGGGTACACCACCTTCCGCACTGACATGCCGACAGACACCGTTGCTTACGGTGGCGCGCTGTTAGCTGTACACCAAAGCGTACCCACGCAGCGTCTGGTGTTAAAAACAGACGCAAGCCGTCGCAACAATGGCTAATTTTAACCGCCGCACCATAACTGTCTGCTCTCGTTACTTGCCACCTGGGGCTCCGTTTTCATCTGGAGGAGTACGAGAAATAGTCTCAATTTGCTCCCTCTCTACCGGCTTTAGGCGATTTTAATGCACATTATATTGTTGGGGGGGGGGGGGGGGGGCTGCCAGTAACACTTGCGGTAAGTTACGTGGGGTTTTGGCGCGGGACGAAGACTTATGTGTTTTAAGTACAGGAGCAAGGACGCATTCTACATTGCCATCAGGACGATCGTCAGTGCTAGACCTAAATACTTGTAGTCCGCAGTTGGTACCACACTGCACTTGGAATGTTTCAGAGGGCCCATCGGAAGTGACCATTTTCCGGTCTGGGCTCGGTACCGTGAGGGTACTGCTCTTGGTACTCGACCCCAGCGTTGGAATTTTAAGAAGGCGGACTGGAGCGGATTTGGGAGCCGCCTGGAGGAAATCTTTTCTAACGATTTCGGCTCTGCGACTCCGACTGCGGAAGAATTTACGCGTCTCATTTTGGCCGCGGCGAAAGAATGCATTCCGCGCGTCTCTGGATGCCCTCGTCGCATCCCTGTGCCTTGGGGGAACGACGAGTGTCGAGACGCTGTTCGCCCACGTCAGAGAGCTTTTAGGGCCTTTGACCGGTACAGCAAAGCATTAATCCTCATAGCTTTCAGGCAAGCACGCGCGGCCGCACACCGCACTATACGAGAGGCGAAACGTGCATCGTGGCCCAGCTACGTCAACTCACTGAATCGTCACACGCCGACCTCACATGTATGTGACTGCATTAAAAGAATCGCTGGATTGCACCCACCAGTTTCACTTCCCCTACTGCGAGTGGGAAATCAAGACATCACTCACCCGAGTGATGTCGCGGAAGCCGTGGGGAAGCCTTGTCAGACGGTTGCGGTAATGACACCTGCGATCCCGGTTTTTGCGACACGGCGCGATGTGAAACTTAACGGATTAATTTGTATAAAGATGACATACTGACGTACAAAAAGCATTGCACTATGATGGAACTTCAAGCGGCCATTTGCTGACCGTGTAGTGTCGCGGAGGGGTCCGACCTCATCCACAATGACATGATACGGCATTTTCCTCCCCATATACTACGAGCACTTCCGGCACTTTTCATCTGGATATGGGAGTCAGGTAGCTTTCCGCCAATCTGGGGAGAGGCCATAGTGACGCCTATAGTAAATCCCGGGAGAAGTGGAGGGAACGCCCTTGACTATCGCCCAATCGCCGTTACATCCTCGCTTTGTAAGCTCATCGAAAGGATGGTGAATGTGCGGCTCTCATGGATTTCAGAGCGGCAGAACTTTTTTACCGATGCTCAGTGTGCATTCCGTAAGAACAGGAGTACAATTTACCACATCTTAACTCTTGATACCGCAGTGCGGACCGGGGTTATTAGCAAGCGTCATATCGGCGCCATCTTTTTTGACACAGAAAAAGCTTATGATATCACATGGGGACATTACATTTTGATGAAGGTATTCGATTGTGGCATCCGTGGTCACACGGGGAAGTCTTTGTAAAACTTTTTGACTGACAGATTTTTGGGGGTGCGTGCTGGTTCTTATCACTCCGACAGGTATCCGCAGGGATATGGTGTGCCTCAGGGCAGCGTATTAAGTGTCGTTCTTTATGCAGTGATGAAGAATGATATAGGGGGCATGCTTCCACATGGGACCAGCCGTTCTCTGTTCGTAGACGACTTCGCCATTTGGTGTAACTCATCGACCACTCGCACAATAGAGCGACAGCTACAGCTGGCTGACACACGTCTGGAGAAGTGGAGTGTGCTCAATGGGCTCCGGTTTTCCACATTGAAGACAACTGCAGTTCATTTCTGCCGCCGCCACTGCTCTGAAATGGGAATAAGGCTGTATGGGCAACGCGTCGCTATTGAGAATACCGTGAAATTTCTCGGTATACGATTTGACCGACGCCTAACGTATCAAGAACACATAAGAAATATCTGCGACAAATGTTCACGATCTCTTAACGTTACAAGGTGCGTGGGACGTACATCATACGTGCTGACAGGAGGACGCTCTTTCTCCTGTGCTGTTCCCTCATTCGTTCAAAACTTTACGGCTGTCTTATCTGTGACGGTACATCAGACCTGATCAAATGTACTTTGAACACGGTGCACCGCACGGCATTACGTATCGTCACAGGGCTTTCCGAGTATCGCCCGTAGATAGTCTTCTGGTGGAGGCTCACTAGCCCCCACTAGCATTGCGAAGGCAGGTGCTGGAACTGCGCTACACGTGCCAGCTGGCGTAGTTCCCAGATCTTCTCACCTACGAAGCAGTGTTGTCGCAAGGCTTAGGAAGGCTATTTGTGCTTCAGCGGCCACCACAAACTTCTCCCTCTTGTGTACGAATGGGGGAAGTTCTAGACGCGAGCGGCTTCAACCTACCACTTGCCATCGAACCTAGACTCATGAAGACTGCTTCCTGGGTGGTAGCATCGCCAAGAGTGAATGTTTCGCTATCGAACATCCAAAAGCAACGCGTTCTCATGACGGAACTTAAAGACGCAGCCGTAGAGCACATAGCCTCCTTTGACGTACACGTGATGACCTATACGGATGGTTCGAAGACGGATACAGGTGTAGGATGCGCTTTTGTGTATGGTTCCGCATCACGGCCATTCACACTGCCTGCACGCGCGTGGGTCTTCACTTCCAAGCTTAAGGCCATCAGCAAAGCTCTCTGATTTATTGAAGTAGACGATAACAACTTGCATCTGATTCTTTCCGTCTCCTTGAGCAGTCTCCTGGCTGTTGGTGGCTTCTCCTCGTCGAATCGATTGGTCCAGGACATTCAATCGCGTCTTAGCTCATGGGATCGAGTAGGAAAAACGGTCGCAATGTGTTGAATCCCAAGCGGCGTGGGCATCTGCGGGAATGATCTTGCTTACGCGGGTGCAAAGCACAGGGGGCACACATTCCTACGACAGGGGCACACATTCCTATAACACCACCACCAGCTGAAGACATGCAACCCGGGGTGTCGTCGTTTATGCAGAATTGATGGCAGTTCCACTGGAACTCGCTGAACACCAACGAGCTGAAATCAGCGAAACCCCGTATTGGACTATGGCAGTCGTGTTTTCGCAACAATAGGAGGGAGGAAGTTGCCCTTTGCCGGTTACGCATAGGCCACACATATGCCACGCACCGCCACCTGTTATTGGCTGGCGACAGACCACGCTGCAGTCGATGCTCCGACCCGCTGACCGTGCATCACGTACTCGTCACTTGCCGTCACCTTCCCGCAACGAGAGCGCGGTTTTTCGGACACAATGTCCAGAGTCGCACGCTATGTCACTTTTTTGGGCGTTGTTCGCATGCTGTCGAGTTTGGTAAAGTGTTCCATTTTCTTCGCGCTGCAGATTTATCAGTAAACTTTTCATCGTGATACCGGGCCTGATCATCAAGGCTTTATAGGGTGGCCGGATACATTTGCCTGATTTACGGTTCTGCATAAAATGATAGCTATGGGCGTTGCATGACCTACAGCAGTCGATGCGCCCCAAAACCCCAAATCATCATCAGCGTTGAGGCATTCTAAGTTTCATGTTGGAGTTTGCAAATTTACGACCGTATTGACCAGTGAAATGCCCTTCCCCACAGGCTCTGCGTCTTGTCAGTAGTGCGGAACCCACCTGAAATGCTGCTTTATAGTGGGAAATTGTCTTTCATCTTTACAGGATGGTGCAACAGATAGCACCGCCAAAGATTTACCATCACTTCCCTTTAGAATGATCCCTGGGACGCGTAGGGACGTGGATTGTCGAACGCCATGCGTTAACACGCGCCCCGGTGGCCGGTTGGATACCCTTCGCTCGGGTGGAGGGTCAGTTTGACCCCCCCCCCCCCCCCAGCTGAAATCTTAGGAACTAAGAGAGCTAGAAACACCAAATTCACAGGATGTTTTGACCTGTACGTGAACTCACTTGGGTCAAGATTTGAAGTTCCTAGGTCATGACCTTCGGACCAAATAAGATCAAAGAAGGTCAAATTCGATGATGGTCTCGATATGGCCGTTAGAACGTAGATAACTATTTGAAGCAAAAGGTTATATGCTCATTTAAGATCAGTGACCTTCTTTGAAATTTTGAAGGTCGTGGTGACCAAAAGCATACAAAACTGCATTGAGTTTTGCTTTTCAATACGCGACTAAGGCTACGCTAGGCAGTATGCTCCTAAAAACAAAATGTTTACCGTAGTCATTTTAGGTTAATGACCTATTGTGACCTTTAAGAAGTCCATGGTAGGTGTATAAGGCGGTTCCTGTTATCGATATGCTCGAAATGGGCGCCAGAAACTATCCCATACAGCAAGCCCTGGAGTAATAAAACGGGTTGGTTTGACCTTGGTCTGACCTTCATACCTGACCCTAGGTTAATGCAATTTACTTATTCAATTGTCTTGTTGTCTAAGAAAGTATCTCAGAGATGTATGGCTTCGTCTACCACTCCTTTGTTGCATCAGATTGAACGACTCCCTAGAAATTGCCTTCGCTGGAACCATGGCTTGACTTTGACCTGCCATGGGTCCGCGACCTTACAAGGTGGATCTAATTTTTTACATCAGACGATTTGCTATTCAATCGTCTACAGCTATGCAAATTTGGCGCGGCTACGCCGCGCCGTTCGGAAACCATTCGGAAAAAATATTCGGGGGGGGGGGGGGGTTCAACTTGACACCACCCGTTACCCGAGTGCGTGTTAAGAGCATCATTTTAAAAAAAAATGCTGCATGAAGTGAACATGTGAAGTTTTGGCATAATGATGTGTGTTTAAACGTCATTCAAACGCCAATCGTCCGCCGGTCATATGCCCCACGTTTGTATGAGGTGTCGCATTGAGATGCTCGGTAGTGTTCCCTGAGGGCACGGCAACTTAAACCAGTTTTACAACGTTCTTTTTCCCCAAGTCTGAATGTAATTTATTTCCGGCTCGTAGATGTACCATTACCTCAGCACCCATGAAAGAAATAATGACATAACCGTGCACTGTTTCATGATGTTTTTTTTATCTGATAGTCATAAGCACACGTATTAAACCTTGCGACAGTTAACATTTTGTACAATACATTGTTTTGGGTCAATAGTTGTCACTGTTATTCACTGGTACAGATTTCACCGATGGGTTTGGAAGGTAACAATCACGCGTTGCTTATCACTAGAAATGTTCATGGTTCCAGTTGTCGGTTTCTGGCATCCTTTGGTTTGTTCACAAAATAAAGAAGCTGCATCTTGGTTCCTGTTGCCTCCTCACCAAATCCAGACCTTGGATCCTGGGTCTTCTGGTTTCTTCTGCATACAACACGCACTGCATCCGAGTTCCCGTCGGTCCCTTTGTATAGCCGGACACCGGCGCCTCTTGACCGTTATATACGGGAATCTGTTTTCCAGTGGTTTTGAAAACCGACCTTTCTTGGTTCTCTGGTCTCTTCTAGAATCAGGCTCCTAGTCCTGGCTTCTTTGAGTTCTTGCAAAATAATGCACGGTGGGGTTTGGCTTCCAGAATTGTTCAGGGGTGAACAACGGAACCCGGGAGCCTGGTCCCAATTGGTCCTCTTCCAAATTAACCATTGTTTCCTGCCGGACGACACAGATCTGGGAGGTAATTATTCGGCCCTTCATAAGTCCATAAGTAAAGCCGGGATCGCGTAGTGTCGTTTGGTGCTTGGACCCAGACCTCGGCCCCAGGGATCAGCTCGTGGGGCCCAGTCGCATACCTCCTCGTGCTTCGGGTCACTGACGGGGTCGCGAAAACGGCAGGTCGCGTACCGTTCGGTCCCAAACTTGCAGCGTACCGTCTGGAACGCGGGAACGGGGCGCAGCGGTTTTCAAGGAACTGCACCCCGTTCCAACCTCATTCGTCGTGATTGCATACAGTTCAGAACTAATGCGCCGCATGCAGAGCGAAGGAATTGCATCTAAGCGAGAGACATCCATTCTCGGCACCTCTTCAGCGGCCGACAGTAGCAGAAAGAGCGTCCTCTGCCAAAAAGAGCTGTGCGGGAGTAACCGGGCGTTTCCGCTCTCACTTTGGAATTAAGTCTCACCAGTTCGAAAGCGCCCATCTAATTTCAACAACTCTCAAGCAATTTCGGCAGCTCCGGAATTACATGTAAACGTAAGACTTTGCGGGTGGAGTGCGTTAGAGTCCGAGGCCTTGATATTCCGAGCGGTTCTATCCCGTCACTCCCGTTACACCATGCGTAGCTGCTGTTGATTTCAAGAGTAGATAAGAACGGGAGCATGGTTGTCTCTGCGTAAGAACATGATGTAATGTACACGCATAGGCGATCGGCAATTCGGCGTTGTAGACACTGTGCGATGATTTTATGTTTTATATGGCCACGCCTTGTCTGCAGATGGGACTTGCATGCATGCACGGATGGATGGATGGATGGATGAATAGATGCGCACATTGCATCTAATCTTGTTTTCCCGCGCTAATTTCGCTATTCGATTTGTTATGGAGGCGCCTTGTATTTACAATGAAGTGGGATGTATAACTGTGGTATGGTCTTCTTCATGAAGTCAGCGCTTAGTGGCCTGTTCAGCGTCGCATGGTTGGTACTTCTTGTCTGCCTTGCTCCATCAGCCATGAGCAAACTACTGTGTCGGTGACTAGTTGTACCTTTGTGATTTATGGCGCGCTGTCGGTTTGGAGCTGTGCGCAGCTTAGGGCTATTGCTGCTGGGAAAAATCAACCAAAGAGTAAGGTGAGGGAGAGCGTGAACTTTGACATGTGCCGTGCTGGCCTTGCTTGGTTTGACGTCACATCCTGCAAACGCCGTTTGTCGAGGCAACGCCGGCATCGCGGCACGTCTCGGGCTGACGTTGACGGTGCCATCCGCTTGTTTCAGAATGGAGTAGTACCTGTTCAACTTCAACGACACGTTCGAGATTCACGATGACATTGAGGTGCTCAAGCGCATGGGCTTGGCGCTCGGTGAGTGGTTTCTCGCGTGCCCCTGAGCAGGAATCGCGCGCGCTGATGGCAGGGCACGAGCAGTCGATTCGATGTGGGAACCGACAAAGCGGGGATGTGGTCATGCCGACCATGCACTAAAGATGTCGTCGGCAGCAGCCACTGGCGGCGCCCAGAGGGAGGCCGGCTGTGGGTACGACCTCACCGCTGGCGCACAGCCGGCAGTGATGACGGTGGGATGACCGCCCCGTCCCATTGCGGGGGGCGATCCTCCGTCTGGAGGGGGGGGGGGTCCGCTGCCGTGACTGGGTCCAGCTGACGACCTGCGCTGCCGACGCTGACGGCGCGCCTCGCGCTGCCGACAGGTCTCGAGAACGGCACGTGTCGCGAGGAGGACGTCGAGAAGGCCAAGGCCATGGTGCCGCCCTCCCTGGCGCCCTATATAGACCGTGAGTACCTCTTCTGGGGACGGGCTGTAGCACGTTAAGGTTGAAACTGGTTGTTAGCGGAGTCCTCCGCATGTGGACATAGGCTGCTTACGACAAGTGGGACAGAAAAATTGCCTCACAAACGCTCTGAACCAGCCCTGTGCTCACAGCACCCAGCCGCGAAAGGTTCGGCCCCGTGGCGTCGGTTGCCGCGTGCCTCGCAGCTTCTGTGGCGTCGGCCTGCCGTAGCGCGCCGCGTCGCCGCCCTGCCGCTGACTGAGACGCGTGTGTGTCCCCTGTGTGGCAGAGTTGGCGCGGGACGGCAGCCAGTCGGAACGGCTGAGCGTCGACCTGGAGACGGCGCTCTCGACGCGTGGCCTCGGCAGCGGCACGTCCACGACCTCGGAGCGTGGCGACTCCGTCACGCCCAGCATCGACTTCGACACCGACGACGACGAGGAGGAGGACGACGAGGACGACGACGACGAGGAGGAGCACTGAGTGCGCGTACAAACGAGGGGCGGGCGGGCCCCGGCGGGCGGAGCCAAGAGGCGCCGGCCGCGCAGTCAGGCTGGCGCGGGCGCGGACGCGGCCCAGCGGCGCTGGACCGGCGGGGTGTGAGGGGTCGCGCCGGACCATCCGGGGGGTACCGGACGGAGGAGGGCACTGACCCATCCGCCGCCCGGCGCGGGGTGGCCTGCTTCCGTTTTGTTTCTATCAAGGTCTGATGTGATTTCGTTTTGAGTGCGCCCGAAAGTCGGATTCTTTATTTGGTCTAATCAGTGAGCACATTGTTTCAGCTTGGCTCCAAGCTGTCGGGGATTGGCGGGGCGCTCTCATTCGTTGCCAGTTTAAAGGTCGGCCACTGCTTTAGCGTGCAGAGAAGGCGCCGTTTGTGTTCCCGTTTTACCGTTGGTCAGGCGTTCTGTTGAGATTTGTATAAAGATTGCCGAGCAACTAACGTGCGTGATGTAGGCGAGGACAGCGGCGTCTAAGTACGGACGCTGCACCCCGGCCGTGAATCGTTGTAGCCCGGCCGGCAGGTTGGCGGCGTTGGGATGCGCTGGTGGGCGAGATACGCCTGCCTCGTCGGCCGCCCGGACTGTGTGTGAGTGTGTGTGTGTGTGGGTGTTGCGGGCACGTGCCGCTGTGCGCGGCGAGAGGGCCCGGGTCCTGGTACCGATCTCCTTTATACTGCCGCCGGACCGTGATGGAAAATACACGCACACGCCCACCGGCGTCACTACGCGCCGCCGTCCGGCTCGGCTCGCTGGGCGGTGCCGCAGCCTCGCAGCGGCGCTCACGTGACGCTCCCTGGCGGGGCCGTAACGTTCTGTCGGAACAGGTGGCAGCGCGACGCAACAGCGCGCCGCCGCGTGACCGATGTGACGACTGGGTGAGGGCTGTTGGGGTTGGCGCCTGGCCGTGCGGACGGGACCAGCCCGAGCCTGTTGCGCGCTCACCGCCGCTCTGCCTGCCAAACGCAGGAGCGCGGCTCGGCGGTGCCGCTGCCCCGATTCCGGCAGCAGTCGGCGGCGGACCGTGATTAGAGCCGAACAACCGGCCAAGTATCGAGCGGCCATGAAAGGTCACAACGTGGGCTTTTTCAAATGTACCCTTTCCGTGCTGTCAGTGTCGCCACAATAGTTTGAACGATGCTGTCGAGCATTATTTAGAACTTGCATTCGCCTATGGGCTATAAATATAGCTGTTGGCGTCAAATCTGACGGCCAATTGTTTTGCTCAGATGACCAGAAACGTCCAGGCTGCTATATATGCTCCAAGTTGAGACAGAGGGCGTCCAGTCAAAAGACTGACTGGAATAGTTTGCGACTTCTGCGGTTTGCACAACGCTCTGGAAGAAGACGGGGCTCGGTATCCGGACATTGCCCCCCCCCCCCCCTCCCAGTACCTGTCTCGTCACCTCGCGAAGCAGGGCCTGAACCTAAGTCTGAGTAACGTAGCTAGCTGGACAGCTGAGTCACACCATCACGTTTCCCCATTCTTTTGTTCCGCCCCCCAAAAATGGAACGGCTCACTGGAAAAGATAGTGGACAGGCGCCGGGTACCCGGCCTCTTCGGCCCAGGCTCCGATGAACCACCGAACACCGGCGTGATTGCAGAGTCTGGAGAAGACGGCCGCATCATCAGACACACCAAGTGGGGAGCCTGGGCAGACAAACACGAGAAGATGGACACCAGCGCGAAAACGATGCGCTTTTCAGGGCGATGCGAGCCATGGACGGTGGCGGCCGAGAACAGGCATCGGCAGCCGTTCTTGTGGCCAATGGAGGGGGCATCAGAACGCCAAACCGGAAAGTTGCGGTCCCTGCCACGCGTTACGCCTGATTAAGTCCGCATGCGCCGCCCAGATGCCTCCCCCCCCCGCCCGGAGCCGCAACAGTAAGCGGAGCGGCTGAAGGCCAACGTTGCATACTCGAACTACGCCGAGCACTCGAACTGCCTGCACATGGTCTGCATGCCCCGCAACGTAGCTGGGCGGGCGGCGGCCCGCAGCAACCCGATGGAGTGACGCCACCCGGGCCCCGACGGAGTGACGTCATGCAGGTCCCGACGGAGTGACGTCACCCAGGAGTGACGTCAAAGCTGTACAGACAGCTGATCGCCGCTGGGCGGAAGGCCGCGGCGTTTGCTGAGCCCAAGCGTCGAGACAGGAAAAGTGGTCACGTTCTGGGGAGGGCTCACATCCCCCTGATCTACTAGGCTGGTAAACCACCGGAAAAGCCCTCTTCGCACCGAAAAATCAGCCCCGTCCAGTGTGTTCGTACGCTGGCGAGCCGCTCGTGCAGAGTGGATTGACCTACCTCTTGAAGAAGAATGGGAGAGGGAATAAGAGTGCCAGAACAGGCCGTCTCCAGGACAGGTCGCTGCCCTGGGAGGCAGGCCGAAAGGCTGGGGCAGGACATCCTCGACGCTCTCAGAGCTGAACACACGAAGCGGACAGTTCCGGTCGCTGCTGACCTGGCCGCCGCGCGTGATCGAGTCCGCTGGACGAGCCTTCTTTGTACGCCGAAGTAGTTCTACGCTGTCTAGCTGGTAGGAGCACAAAATTTTCTGAGGCGAAGTACCATAGACCGAGGTCATATACACAACCACGGGGGAGGGGGCGCGTAGACACTGATTTCTTTTAGCACCATAACTGCCTCCCAGGACAGGAAGTCAAATGGGGGCTAACCATGGGCTGGGTATTATCTCCGTTTTTCAGGCTTGTCTACTGCAACGACCTCGTCCCGACGCTGTGCCGTCACGGCACCCAAAGCAGCAAGGATGATTGACTCTCCAGAACCTAGAAGAGCGGCCGCTGGGAGCGCGGCTGTAGCTATGCCTGCAGCGGACGGCATCTTCTTCACCGCCGGCTCCTCCGAATACGGGCTTGGGACGGGTAGTGGCGGTGTCGTCAGAAGGGAACGACACGGCGGGAGCGCGGGTCGATGAACAGGATCATGCCGGTGAGAACAGATAGTGCTTCTAGCGCCGACCAAAAACGCCAATGACGCCCCAAAGGCAATCGATAACCGCAGGTCCTTATTTTTTTACAGAGGCGTCCAGGGCCATAGCAACCATACAAAACAATGGCCCGCTGTGGGAAGGGAAGAGGCCACGAACCATTGGAACACTGGCAGCGAAGTTTTACACCGTCAATCGCTACAAAAAATAGCGTATAGGCCTCGCTGTCTGCCCCAAAATGATTGTTTCTCTATTATTATGGACCTACGACACGATGCTCGTTTCTGTCTGTCAAATACAGTTTTGTCCCGCAAGTGAGCTCTGCAGTGGAGGTAAATACGGCCATGAGAATAGAGGACGTCGCTCGAGTGCTTCTGTGTCAGGTCACGCCGAGCACCTCTGTATCAGGTCACGCCGAGCACCCCTGTATCAGGTCACGCCGAGCACCCCTGTATCAGGTCACGCCGAGCACCTACTGTCAGGTCATGCCGAGCACCCCTGTATCAGGTCATGCCGAGCACCCCTGTATCAGGTCACGCCGAGCACCCTGTATCAGGTCACGCCGAGCACCTGTGTCAGGTCACGCCGAGCACCCCTGTATCAGGTCACGCGAGCACCTCTGTATCAGGTCACGCGAGCACCTCTGTATCAGGTCACGCCGAGCACCTGTATCAGGTCACGCCGAGCACCCCTGTATCAGGTCACGCGAGCACCCTGTATCAGGTCACGCCGAGCACCTCTGTATCAGGTCACGCGAGCACCCCGTATCAGGTCACGCGAGCACCTCTGTATCAGGTCACGCCGAGCACCTCTGTATCAGGTCACGCCGAGCACCCTGTATCAGGTCACGCCGAGCACCCTGTATCAGGTCACGCGAGCACCCCTGTATCAGGTCACGCTGAGCACCCCTGTATCAGGTCACGCCGAGCACCCCTGTATCAGGTCACGCGAGCACCCTGTATCAGGTCACGCCGAGCACCTCTGTATCAGGTCACGCGAGCACCCCTGTATCAGGTCACGCCGAGCACCCTGTATCAGGTCACGCCGAGCACCCCTGTATCAGGTCACGCCGAGCACTCCTGTATCAGGTCACGCCGAGCACCCCTGTATCAGGTCACGCCGAGCACCCTGTATCAGGTCACGCCGAGCACCCCTGTATCAGGTCACGCCGAGCACCTCTGTATCAGGTCACGCCGAGCACCCTGTATCAGGTCACGCCGAGCACCTCTGTATCAGGTCACGCCGAGCACCCCTGTATCAGGTCACGCCGAGCACCTCTGTATCAGGTCACGCCGAGCACCCTGTATCAGGTCACGCCGAGCACCTACGTGTCAGGTCACGCCGAGCACCTCTGTATCAGGTCACGCCGAGCACCTCGTATCAGGTCACGCCGAGCACCCTGTATCAGGTCACGCCGAGCACCCCTGTATCAGGTCACGCCGAGCACCACCTGTCAGGTCACGCCGAGCACCTACGCTTCAGGTCATGCCAGCACCCTTGTATCAGGTCACGCCGAGTACCTACGTGTCAGGTCACGCCGAGCACCTTTGTATCAGGTCATGCTGAGCGCCTGCGTGTCAGGTCACGCCGACCCCGCCCGTCTGTCGCCGAGCCCTTCGGCTCCAGCATTGTCGGTCGAGTAAGCGCCGGCGCTGACAGTCTTCTCGGCCGCGTGGTTGTGACGGCCAAACAGAGCGGCTGGGGCGGCTGAGGACGGATCGTGTTCCCGAGCGTCCGTCGCAGTCGCGCCCCCTGTAACGGGCGGATGTGGCGCGGCAGGCGAGCCGGCGGTGTCGCGCCCCCAGTACGGGCGGATATGGCGCGGCAGGCGAGCCGGCGGTGTCGCGCCCCCAGTACGGGCGGATATGGCGCGACAGGCGAGCCGGCGGTGTCGCGCCGGCCGACGCCGGGCTGGCCGCTCTTTCGAGGGCGCCTCAGCGCGAGAGGCCGCTCTTTCTCCGAGGACGCCCCAACGTGAGAGGCCGCTCTTCCTCCGAGGACGCCCCAGCGTGAGATGACATGCTTAGCTTGCTGCCGTTCGGGTGTGGGTCGAAACATACGCACAGCAGGCTCTCTTCCCTCCACCAGCAGCGTTAGAAGTCATCGTGGCGAATATAACCTACGCTCGCGTCTTCATGCAGCCGCGGGCAAACTTCCGGCTTTGTTCGTGCGTTGTCAGCCGCGTGCAAACTTCCAGCTTTGTTCACGCGTTGTCAGCCGTGGGCATACTTCCAGCTTTGTTCACGCGTTGTCAGCCGCGGGCGTAGTGCCAGCTTTGTTCACGCGTTGTCAGCCGCGGCTGCGATGGGACGCCCCCACGTGTAAGGACATAGGATGGCAACCGCTGCCTTCTGGTCAGATGAATTGTAGCTGTTTATAATGGGCGGCATCATGCCAACTGAGAATCAAATTTTGTCTTTTTATTCGATACGTGATCTTGAAATATTACGAGAACCAGCGTAAGAGTACGTGTACCATCGTCTCCACTGACGTTATTCGGTATTGATCTCAAGTTTCAGCCAACATGAGATATTTCAGACCTATGAGATCAAGGCGACATGTAAGCCGCAGAAAACTGTTGCAGCCAGCGGTGTCCATCTGCGTAAACTGCTGAGGGGAGAGGGCGAGGGCCAACCGTCGGGCCGATTATCTAACCTTACCTAGGTACGCGTTTCTTTTGTGTCACCTTTTTATCAAGTAGTTTTCTTCTCGTACATCAAATGCATAATAGTCATGGCCACCAAGCTGTTGCTCAAAGGCGGTAAATTCCGTACGATATCAAACCTTTCCGCTTTTTGTAATATTCCAGCAAACAGATAAAGGGAGCCCAACCAACATTGAGGGGCCATTGCAGGTCCAGAGCCCTCACAAAAAGATACACGTCGACACCCTGCCTGTGGCCATATTGCATGCATCCGTGGATGACCGCGCCCAGCTCCGCTGCGTCCGGGCGTGGACGGAAACTGGCGCGCTCGGGGTGTCTGACCACGGCGGCGGTCAGGCCGTCACGCAGCTGACGGCCACAGCCTGCACCACGAAGGCTGTGTCCTGCTGGGGTACAATCACGGGGCGGTCAATAGGGGTCAGAGGCCCGATGGCGCTTTTTGGACTCCTCGCATCTTTCATTACAAGACATTGTGGTAAGCCGGTTTAGATATAACAGTGTTTTACTTTTATTTCACTTATGTAACGTATCTGCTGCAAGCAGATAAAGAGCACTTCTCCTATGGCGCGCCACGTCAGATCTTGCTATCGCTCCCGCCTGGCAGGGGCGCGGCTGACCCCAGTGACCCGGACGCTTCCGCCTGCCACGTCACGCGCCGCAGACAGCGTCTTCCGGGGGCCGATAGCGCGGCTCCATTCTCAGGCCGCGTGCAGCCTGGAGAGCGGACCGCGCCGTGCGCCAGCGGACTGCAGCCAGCAGGAAAAAAACAATCCTTGCGAGCTAGGTCAACGGGCAAGAGGCTTCCGTCGTCCTCAGTTTCAAGTGTGTTATCGTAGCCATCACGCCAAGTGTATTTGTTGGTAGTTGTGAGCTCCCCATGCTTTGATTTTGTGTTGTGTGCCATGCCATCGATAACTTCCCACACGGGTAGCAATTCTTACATGAAATCACATTTCAGCATGAAATTTGCTTGGGATTACAAATATTTCCGATTTGTTTTAAGCTATAGGTTTTCATGCCTACTTGTGGGCATGCATGTCCTTGGTGACAAAACTTCACTCATGCTAAGACATTGCCCTACTCATGCCAGGACGAAGGGGCGCCACCACCCACTTTTGATAAACGGGACCAAAGGTGTCAATGTTTGTGAATTATTGAGGGGCCGAGCCAAAGGTCCGACAACCTACCTCCCTCCAATTTTTCCACTGGATTTAGTCCACTTCATTTTGATTAAACGCAATATATGTTTTTGATCTTTGCATAATTTACAAAAGTCTTTAATCTAAGCAGTATAGAAGTCATGCACGGTTGGATCCAGAGAGTAGGCGCTGGATGCACGCATCTCTTCTGATCGGCACGTGAAGGCGCCCCTTTAGAGGTTACCTTAGGGCGCTGATGGCGCTCTTCTATGCCGGTCATGGGAAGCGTCACGCATTTTGGTTGTTAGGGAGGGGGGCGGGGTTAACCATGAATGAATTAGGCTATCCCCATATTCCAGACATTTTCATTTTAACATCACAAGCCATTGCGTGTCACAAGCCTTTGAGTCATGATGATCTTTTACCCACGTTTGTTTGTAGTATTCCAGCCAAAAACATTGAGGGGACCAAGCCAATACGGGGATTGGGGCAAGCCAACATGAATTGGACCAAGCGGCCCAACTCAAGATTGGGAGTTCCAGGGCCCTCACAAAAGAACACAAATCGACACCCGTTAGCGGGACGAACTCTGGCTTAAAGCTGGCCCAGCCCCTGATCCTCCCCCTTCCGTTCCGGCGTCCCTGGCCCCAGCTCAGGGCTTCTGTGGTAATCCGACCTTTTTTCTATGTCTGTTCGGTCACTCTCTCGATCGCATTCTAACGGAGGAGATCAGGCATGGGGTCAAAATGTTGGCTTGTCCTAAAGATGTTGGTAAAATGTTGGCGACAAACAAATCGTTGCACGCAAAATAGCCACCCGGTAATATTAACAGGATAATTATTGACAATAAACATGTATTAATATCTCAACGATTTGCCTAAGAAATCGCTGCTCTGTTCTTGAAAAGCCTTGCCCCGACCTGGGAGGCCAGCCGATGATAAAGGAAACCTAAAACTGACTGGCATCGTCTTCGTGTGGTTCCAGGCAATTTGCATTGATTTTGTTTCTCGCTTGCTCACTAAGAACGAAAAAACGTATTAAGCGTGGAGGAAAGCAGGGAGTTGGAGTCGCGCGGGGAGCCATCACACCGCCGCGGAGAAACATGGTTAAATTTCCTGTCGTGGCAGGCAAGGCTCAATAAGCCCAACGTCGTCCACTTTTTCCAATGTCTTTTATGTCCGTAGTTCCTGTGTCAATTCGCATTTCGGCATGCTGCGGTGGCTATTTTGCGTGTCGATATTTGGCGTTTGTCGTGTTGTCAGAAGATTATTGCAATTTATGTTGAGAGATTGGTACCACGTATGCAATTATGGCATATAAATCGTAGCATGAAACAGTCCCAAAGCAGTGCACTTTACATGAAGTTCGCGAGGCAGTGTTTGCTACCAGCTTAATACCTTATGCCAGTTTCGCTCAACGTTGGACGTTAGGTACGTTCCTGTTGTATGCGACTAGTCATACTAAGCCAGCTGGCATCGAAATTTTTAGTGTTTTATCTTTTCGGCTGTTAGATGGCAACTTGCTGGTGTCTCCCCAAACAAATGATTTTTGACAGTTTTGTCACCTTGCATGGTGAAAGTGCAAACTTGTACCAAGGGGAAGTACGAGGGAAGTGAGATGGAACAGCAGAACCAAACCCCCCGAAATAAATTCACATCTGGCGTTGGCTACACCTTTCCAAATGTTTTTGTCATGTTGCTTAACAGGGGCTTATTCATGCATAGTTTCACAATAGTGAGACACATCCATAAATGAAAAGCCATTTAAGCGTACCGCAAAATTTGAAAGCGTCTTCAATGATGTATGTCAGCATTGCATCTTTCAACCTGTTTATTTTTACGCATCTACCTAGATTTTAAAGTTGTTAGCATTTATTCGAGTGCATATAATGCATGCGTAAATTTGATAGGAGTACCTCACGGCCCCCGTGGAGCACTCGTGTGCCCCCTGGGACCCCTTCCCCTCTCGCCTTAAATGTCCCCGTCGTTTTAGCCAAAAAAGGCATCCACCTCCAGTCACAGATCTACTGCGCCGAGACGATCCCCGTGCTAACGAAAAAGTACCGCGTTCGGACGCGGCTGACTCAAAGTAGACTTAATTTGACCGTGTGGGTCACTGACAGTGACAACAACGGGGTTCAGTCCTGACTGTGCAGCCTGAGCCTGAGCCTGATCCTCACCCCCACAAAGTCACCTCGATGAGAAAAGTCATGTTGTATTCAGCAGAAAAAAACAATTGGCCATGTGAAGCTCAATCTCAATGAACCTTCAACTTCTCTGGCTCCAGTTATGTATAGCCTTGATTGATGTCATCTGCAAATACATTATCTAGGTCCATGGTTTTAGGATAAGAGTTCGTATGGAAAGAAGTACGTATGCACAAAACACGTACGTAATTGTTCGTGAACAAATGTGTGTAAAGTCTAAAAGATTTATAAATCAAAAGTACTTACACATAGGTTCACGTGAAAAAGTTCGAGAGCAAATGATCGTATGGTATAAGAAACGTAAGTAACATATACATATTGGCGAATGCTTCTCATGGGAGATGTTGGCATGGAAAAAGCTTGTTTGCATAAATCGCACACACTATTGTTCGTAAGCAACTGTACGTACGCAAATATGCGCAGCGGATAAGTTCGTTTCGCAGCAGAAGGGGCACAAAAGTCAGTAAGCATAGACGGGGCAAGAAACTGGTTTGCATCGACAATGCTTCTATGTGTAATAATCCAACCACTCGAGTACGAAACTATCCACACTAATCTCTCAAATTTCTCTGAATTTGGTATTGGCGGGGAAATCTGTGGCGTAGAATTTGCCATTCGGAAATTTATAACTCGATCCGTCATGTAGTCTACAAGTCAGACCCGGACAATGTAAAGCTGCCCGCAAACAAGGTCGTCATCAAAGTGGATACACCACAGCGGGTACAGTGGGTTCCACCTTTCTCTCTGGACTCCAGGTTACTTAACATAAGCGTTTGCACACCGCGCGTCACTCGAGCGTCTGCCCGCCACTATTCCACAAACAAGCGGACTCCCAAAGCAGCTGGCGTCAGTGGCGCCTCTCGCCTGACCTCCCACCAGAAGACTCCCGCCTGACCTCCCACCAGACGCCTCCCAACTGACGCCTCGTTACGCGGGAGGCATCAACACAGGCGTCGTCAGGGTGGAGGTAAACCGAGAACGCGACCGAAAGTGTCGGGCAATCTGAGGTGAACAAGTTCTTTCTTCAATTTCGCACCTCTGGTCCGTTCCATCCCAACGTCATCTGCACTACTCCCATCGACTAGAGCTGATTTCCTGGCCGCCAGGCGGCGATTAATTTGATTCCACATCATGAATCATAATCAGTCGTAATTTGTAATTAAGTATGGTTGTAATGATTGCGATTAGCCATAATAAGCTGGTCATAGCTCTGGACCTGACCGTTGCCATGGAAATTATCCAGCGCCGTACCCCCGTTTTTGGCCGACGGGATGTGGTGGCCCCGGCGCAGTGGCGAGAACAGTCACTTGAGCGCCGATCTTTAGCGTACCGCAAACCTTCCACATTAAACCGTGCACAAACACATTCCTTTCGCTGGGCTACGTGTTGTTGCGAAAAGAAAGGAAAAATGGTCCATACCGAGCAAATTTAATCATATGCATACGATTGTTCTTTCGTTGTCGGTGATAATTATCAGCAGTTCCATTCCAGCCCAGTCTTGAATGTTGATCATTTAATCTTTTAAGGATTTTTGTTCTTCATTGCGAGGAACGCCCCTCCTGTGTCAGATTGGACGGACGCGTTCCCTGTCCTACTTTGGCAATGCCCATGGAAAACTGCACTGACTGACCTGCCCGCACTGACCTGTGGTCGGCGCGAACCGTTACCCGCCACTACAAACGTTGATTCTCCGCCCTCGACCGTCTGCGCGGTTTTAAAGACTCCGTTGCTTCTGCATCAAATCGCCTTATTGGAAAAGTTTAAATGGCATTCCACAGCACCGGCCAACCTTATTAAAAAATCCTCGCGGTGGGATCTGATGCCTGAACGGTGACGTCACAAGTCGGTTAAAACATCTTTAACAAAAGCAGAATTATTGGAAGAATGCAGGCATCCGACTCTCACGCTAATGGTAGTCTGGCATGGGTGCCTGCTTTTGCTAAATTAATAGGGGGGGGAGGGGGGTGGCGAGCCGAAGGCAAGACAACTTGTTCCACCCTATTTTTCTCACCGGATTTAGCCCACCTTATTTTTGTTAAGCGATATATGTTTCAATCCTTGTATAATTTATCAAACTATAATTTAAGCAGTATAGAAGTCATGCAGGGTTAGATCCAGAGATCAGGCGCTGGACGCACGCGTCTCTTCTGATCGGCACGTGAAGGCGCCCGTTTAGAGGCTACCTTAGGTCGCCGACGACACTCTTCCATGGCGGTCGTGGGAGGCGACACGCATTTTGGTTATAGGGGACGGGGACGGGGCTAGCCATCAAGAACTTAGGTCATCCCCATATTCCAAAGCTTTTTACTTTAGCCTCACAAACAATTGCGTGTCTTATGGCGCTAGGTATGTGACGTTTATTGCATCTTCGCTCAGCTGTTACGATTTGTATCTTGTGGTGAAAGCAGCCATGACTTTTTGTTATGAGAGTGGTACGAGACGCCACTACGCAGAACGATCAAAGAAGATAGTTTTGTGTTATGATTATCTTTCACCCACGTTTTTTTTTGTAGCATTCCAGCCAAAACATTGGGGTGGGGCAAGCCAACAGTGGGGGGGGGGGGGGAACTCAACATTGGGAGCGCCAAGACCCTCACAAAAAAATACAAATTGACACCCGTGTAGTCTAGCGTTATACCTAGGACGGAACGAATGGCCATATCCCTACGCGTCAGCATCATGTCATAACTTTAACAGAGCTTAGTGACTAGGGTTCGGTTAGGCCAAGGGTAGGTCAACACCTTGTTGATTGACTTGATTTGTCTGCTCTTTCAGCTCACTTGCGTCACAAACGTCACTGATTTAAACATGTGTTAGCAATTCCGATGTAGCAAAAAGTTTGAGAACATCAACCTTTAACACGCTTGTGAGCGGAGCTCGTATGGTCTCCGTTCAAGAAGAAATTAGCATGTCAAAGTATATCACTCCAGCCACTCAAGCTCTGACACCGTGACTCTTGATAGACAGTGCAATGCTTGCGGTTTGCCTCAGGGGTGAAAAAAGCTTCTGATTCACCGTGTATGGTAGGTGACAAAAACTGAGATTTTTGCGGGCCAATTGGTGGCAAAGACTTTGAACATGAGAACAAATTTCACCAGATCAGAACATATAACAACTGACCATCTTACTAGATGAAACTCAAAGCCTAGTATTGGTCTGTACTCGCTATTATTTGCGTGCTGAGCATGTGTAGAGCACATGTCGAAACGCTGACATTTCGCTATATGAGTAGGTTGAGCCATAAGATGCTGCCAAACATAGTGGCTTTAACCAGGATAGTTTTCAGCAGGTGACCGAGGTATACTACAAACTATACTATATCAGTGCGGACGTTACAGATCAGAGGCGACAGCGCTTTTCCAATGCCCCTCAGATCAGTGCTTTTCACGGACTTTTCAGCCAAGATTCACTTTACATGCGTAACAGTATAAAATACCAAATAACTAGGCTGATGACTAGTCGTAAGAATCGTGACTGGCCGCAGCATCTTGCGACGAATGTGATCAGTTTGCTGTGGGGCGCGATAAAGCGTCGTGCCACTTGAGACAGAGAGGCGCGGGTGCTCGCTACGCGACAGTGCCTTGGGTTCAGTGCAAGACTGTGGTCTGCTGTTGGTTGTGTTCATGTGAGGAGCTGGCTGGGTGGAAGAGCGTAGCTAATCGTCAGTTTTTTAAGCAATAGCTTTAAAAGACCTGCTAATCTAGGGGGATTATAGTTTGTGGATACCTGAGCTGCAGCTTCAGAGATAAACGGAGCTCATTGGAGCGACATATGTGAAGGATTCATCCGGGGCTTCCTGATAATGAGGGGAACAGCGGCTTTGAGGCAAGAGGCCGACCATTGCTGGTGTAGGCCTCCCACATTGTCCGATGCACCTCAGTTGACGAACTGATCGGTGGACAGGCGTGGAATAAAACGCTTTTATCTCTCATCATGTTGCCTATAAAGCTAACTCAAAGCGGAAGGGTGTTCAAAAATCTTGTTTACGTCTATTGATAGCAATACTGCGTGGGTTTCGCTATAAATAGTTGGGATCATATAATGAGGGCGAGTTTTGCACCAGTAACAATTAGGCAAAGATGGTGAAAGTCTGCAAAGCTTCCAGCTGATTGTACGACGGCACCACAAAACCAAAAGTGATATTGTCTTCAGGTGCTTGCAGAACCATTTTATCGGTGAACGTAGGGCTACAGGAATGCAGCTGTTCAAATACGTAGGGGTGAGGGAGGGGGAGGAGGACGCAGAAGAAAGAATGACTGAGCCTGCCTCCGAAACGTACTTAAATCAGTTTCTTCCCCATATTTGACGTACTTTCTTTTCACAGCTGAAAGCAATGGTGTAGCTTCTCAAAATTAGTTTTGGGGGCTGAACTCTAGAAATTATGAATTATGAAAAATAATGCGTAAATGTTAACGAAAAACTGAAACAAAATACTCAACAATGGAAAACTTCATCCCTGGTTGGGAAGCAGAATGTTCCTCCCTTCAACGGAAAAGAAAACTAAATGCCTCTAGGCTGGTTATGTTAAGCATGCATTGATCTGGTTGTTTTATTAGTTTAGCCTCAAACATCATTCAGTGTTTGATTGCCAGATAAGGGTACTTTACTGCAATTTGGCCCCCAAAACAAAAGCGTTTGGTGGCTATGCCGCATTTCATTTAATTTATATCTGTTTTGTGATTTATCGCATTTTAAGTTGCATTGCGACGGTTTCTGAAATCTTTAGTTCCAGGCGGCAATTTAGACGGTTCAAAATGTCATCGGTGGCAACGACACTTTTTCATCCCTGGTTTGCCTGGCTCACAGATGGTTGGATTTGATTACTTGGGCCGAGTATAACATTAGTACGTAATTTCCCGAAGGGCATCAAAGTCAAAACCAATGACAAACATAACATTGTATCAATTTGACCTGCCGGAGATGTGCTATTCAAGTTGCGTCCTATGACGACGTCTGTGTGCCTTGCCTCGGACTAGAGCTACGAATGTGCAGCAATTCTATGATATGATGGCTCACGCTGCCTAATTTGTATTGCTCCAAATTAGCAATAAGCGTTCCTGAGACCAAGATAATGCGTGCGTGATCCTTCTCTTGTCAGAGCGAACTCAATGAGCTTAAAACTGAAGGCATCAGGCCACCTAGAGCCGACAGCACGCCAGCATGCATTACCGCCGTCTGTTAACACCAGAGTCTGGCGGCTCCGGAAAGGACAAGTGATGTTCTAAATAGTCTGCGAATCTTGATGGAAGTTTGCCGTAGGATTTCATCTATAATGCATGCGGCATATGTTACGGCGGTTCGATGAAGGAAGCCACCCTGTTCAAAGAAGTCTCACATCGACCGATGGAACATGTGCTGAGACTTCCGGAAACCTAGAAATAAGAACTTGATCTCAAAAGACACCCATGAAGAACACGTTCTCGGTCGGCAGCAAACGATGGTGCTAGAACGGAGATGCAAAAGGACAATGCAACAGCTTCGTGGTGCTGACAACCATGGGAGCGTACCCGTTTTTACACACATGCTTCATTGTACGACTTGGTGAAGAAAAAACATAACAATGGCACCTGCCTCATATCACATATTTGCGAACATACCGAGATGTCTCTTGTCGAGGTGGCATCCTGGCTTTGACGGGTGTTGTATAGCGTGTCTCGCCCACTGACCTTGTGGTCACATCCTCTTGCAAAATATCTTCTTCAGCATTGTTTTAGTTTTTGTGCTTCTAGCACTGTTGGGATTTATTCGTATCGTTATTTGGGTTTATACGTCAAACGGCCCTTTCTACCGTGCAGGAAATCAGTGCAGCAGCAATCGTTCCTGCATGTTACAACACCCACCACTCAGCAAGTCTTCTTCGCTTCATTTTCACGACTTGCACTAAAGCTTACAGGTAAAAAAGAGCCTTTACGTGTATACTATGCGTATTACCACCTAGTTTCAGGGGAGTGTAACTAAAACCGATCAACTCTTATAAACAAATCGAATAGCAACTTAATTAGTAACATATTGGACTTAAGTCAACAAGGTCAGGTCCGATCAGGCTAAAGCCGCAGCAGTTGAATAATGACTTGTATTCACTGCCGTCCTCTCGCTTTACGTTAACACGCACCAGGGTGGCCGGTTGAATAGCCTTTGCTCGTGTGGGAAGTGTGTGTCATTGGGGCTTTACGACGCACTCAGCTGCTGAGGCTATATGGCGTCGCCTGCCTCTCGCCCTGGCAGGAAGGGCGGGTACCGCGGGGCAATCGAACCTCGTACCTCTGGTTTCCCAGACGTGCAATGGTTAACGCAGCCGCGCTAACCACTATGCTACCGGCACCAGCTCGGCTGGGAAGGTCAATTTGGCCCCCGTGAGATCTGAAGAACTAAGAGAGCTAGAGACACCAAATTCACAGAGAAGAGGGGGGGGGGGGTTAGACTGCACGTGAACTCTATTGTATTTAAACACGAGGTCACTTGACCTTCGGGTCAAATAATGTCGGAAAGGGTCAACTCTAGATTAATGTTCAAAGTGTCTCTAGATCTAGATAAGGCTGCTGTAACAGCCTTATTCCTCCAGGAGAAACCTAAAACTCCTGGTTTTTCTTCCAGGAATAAGGCTATTGCCACTGTCTTATCCATGTGAATAACGTTCCTCGCAAATGCACTAAACAACTTGCCCCCAAGCTTCCTCATGCAACTTTTGTGAACCGAGATACATGCTCTTAACGAAAGGTCACTGGCGTTTATTTGAGGTCAGTGACCTTGTTTGCCATAAGAAGGTAAAGGTGATCAAAATCAAGCAAGACTGCTTTGATTCTCAAATTTAAATAAACATCGAGGATTGCGCTGAGCAGAATGTTCCTGAAAACCAAATGTTAACCTGATACATTTTAGGTCGCTGACCTATTCTGACCCTTAACAAGTACATGAAAGATGACAACAGGTTCCTGTTATTAATAATTCAAACTGAGCACCAGAAACTACCCCACACAGCATGCTCTCCAGTAAAAAAGCAGGCTGGTTTTGACCTCAGTCTGACCTTCACACACGACCCCAGGCCCATATAGTTTGCTGTAATCCTAAATTCAATTGCTTCGCTGCCTGGGAAACCACCTCGGAGATGTGCGTTTTCCTCTAACGCTCCCTTGTCGCATCAAATTGCACGATTTCCTAGAAATTGTCATCTGAAAGTCATGACTCGTTTTTGACCTAACACAGGACATTGAACTTATGAGGTGCAGCTACAATTTGATAACAAAATATCTGATATTCATTTGCCTACTACTATGTAAAATTTGGCGCGGTCACACCGCACTTTTTCAGAGATTATTTTCGGGAGGAAGGGAGTGTGCAGTTTAACCCGCCCGGGTGCATGTTAGAGATCATGTTGGACAATATAGTGTTTTGAATCATCAATCTCATTTCCAGAATATCATCTTTTAAATCCAAATTTGCGGTTCCTGAACGAAGGCGGGCCAGCTATCATTCCGTCTTGAGTTTCCGGCTTCGGTTTTTATTGTCATCGATGACCTTTCCTTCTTGTCAATCATCTTTTATATACCTGCTCTTTATAATCACCTACAAACTATAGACAACGGTAATTCATGGCATCTGACGCATTGGATGAGACTTTGCGGACGTTATGACAAGTGCCTTTCTGAAATCAGCTAAATCATGACTGTCAGTCCACGGTAATGGAAACGCAAGTTACGGCTAAGCCGAAGCTACAACACAGAACCTTTGGGATGACGTTGGCCATCTGTGTTTTCTTTAAGTTATCAATTGGAAATTAACACGCTTACAGGAACCTATATTTATTAAATAAAGCTCTAATTGGTAAATTTTATGTACGCAGAACAAGGTAGGATCATTTGTATAGAATAGGAACTTTAATATTGTTGCACCCATTTAATTTCACCTTGCCACTGACGCTTTGTTTACATTCGTTTACATATATTTACGCTGTGTAATATTCGGCCAGCTGACGTTTCTCAGACAACTATTTTTGAAACAAGTAGGCCGCAGCAATAAGAAATGCTAGCTTGCGCCCTTGCTTCGCTAAGCGACGGAGCGTCTATGGATGATTTGCATTTGCATTATTCGGAATGCATTTGACACCATTTGTGAAATTCTCCGGCCGAACCAAAATCTGGCTGCCAGAATGTCGGATGGGAGCTGGGAGTGATGTGCTGACTGCCAGGGGCGCTTAAATCTTTCTTTCCAGATTCTCACTATGTCTGGAGCGTTGTTATGCATTCTAAAAGTTCCGGGAAACCGCATTTTCTATCACTGTAAATGTCAGATTTCCCTAATTTCTCTACTGTCACTCTTAAATACCTCTGAAATTCTTCTGTGTTGTCAAACTCTTCAGAGACTCCAAAACATATGACGCGAAAAATAGGAGTACTGTTTCGATGGGACAGCAAGCTATGCTGAAAAATTCCAGCATTTTTCTGGGTCTTCTTATTGTATTCGTTGCAAATCACTTTTTACTCGACGTGAGGGGCTTCTATGGCATTTCCCAAGCAAGGAATTCGGGCAATGCATTTGATCGTCGCTATAGCTCATCGTTTGTTCGCAACAACCGAATGAATAAATGAATGGATGACGGTTGTTATAGGGCCATGGAATGACGGCTGCCAGACGCCTACAACGTCCCGCGCGTGCGCGTAACGTCGTTTGGCTTGAAATTCTTGCCGGCGGCGACTGAGCGATCAAACGGCGGCGTTTTGACGACGCGAAAATGTGGCGCCGCGTTGAACCTTATGGTGCACGGGAAAGCACTAAAAAATAATGAACCAAAAACATTATTTGAAGTATTCTTATGTAATAAGCCCACGATCTGCTTGCTCAGACAAAATCAACGGTTGTCAAGCTTTCAGATGTCTGCTTTCCAGATTTCAACTGCGTTGAAAACGTCGTTGTACACTCCAAAATTTACGAACATCTCACGATCTTTCGGTGCAAATACCAGATGTCCTCAAATTCGCCACTGCCTTCTGTTAATGCTGCTGCAATGTATCTGCGTGGTGTTGTATTACATTTATGTATTTAGAGTCTTTTTTGGCTTCAAAACTCATCCAGTGTAACCGGTGGGAGTGCTATATTGCCATGATAGTGAGTGTTGCTGAAAACAGGCCACAGGATTTGCATGATCCTCTTTTTGCATGCTTAGCATATTATTCTTCATTTGATATGCTTAGTTATTCTAACATTTCTCAAAGCGAGGAGCTCAGATAACGCATCTGATAGCCACCACGGCTCACCTCTCACACGGAAGCGAATTAATGAATGAATTGCGGCTGCTGGACACCGGCTACATAAAGCGAGTGCGTGTGTCGTCGTTTCACTTAAGATACTGACCGTCGGCAGCTGGGTAACCAAACGGTGACGTTTTGACGGCGCGGAAATGTGGCATTGCAGCCATGTAGGCAAAGTTGAAGGATGGACGTGGCAGTGCACCGAATGAGGACTAAATGGATAGAAAATAGAGACGACTAATCAGTGCATCCGATGGTGTAAATTTTGCCACGGTCCAGGGTACAGTTTTGACAGCAGTGTGTTGTATTCGGCGCCGTTTTTCTCAAAATGCCAACATTTTCGGCTTGTTCGAGGTTATCAGAGCAGCCGTGCGTCGCTCAAATCATGTTTCACACATGAATTGAAGACGGTGCATCGACCGACGCTTTGGAAATTGAACTAGCATCTCTAGATGCTCTGGCTGTCGAGCTATGGTGCAAAACATGAAAACGGGAAAATGGACAACTTCATCTTGGCAGCGTTTGTGCCCGTGGCATGAGCCATGTGCTACTACAAATCTGGCGCAACGCGACTCCCCGTTCCATCACCTACCTAAACGTGTCAGTGCCTTGCCGCTCCGACCCCTGGTCCCCGGGATGTGGCTACGGTTTCGCTTTGTCGTTCACATTTTCGGCTCACCCGCGCAAAACCAAGAGCCTGAAGCGGTTCTTCCGCCGCGTGCCACACCCAAACCCCGGACCGCAGCTGCCCGCGATCTGCCCATGGGAGACCGCCTCGCGCGCCGGGCGCGTCGTGTCCACATTTCATCCGTTCGTGGACGGCGGCCCGTGGACGGTGTTACGCAGAACGGACAAACAGGCGCAAGCAAGGCAGATCATATGTAGGTTTGATAAATTTCTAATAACCGAACTATACTGATAAAAATACAGTACAATATCATTTGTGTAAGAAATGAGTTGAAGTTGCGGCAGCTTTGCAAGTGAAATGGAAAATTTCTCTTTTGATGATACTGAGGCAAGCGTGAGATATGATGGAATTAGTTCACACATCCAACTATTGGTATGTTTTTAATTGCAAAACTCTGCCCTAAAACACGGTTCACGATTTGGTAATTATGTTCCTCAGTGCGTCATAGTTTGATTACGTCATGGAAGCTTTGTTTGACGTCAGAGTGGCTGCCAAACTCGCTGCGCGAAATAGGCACCATAATGGACGGGTTGACTCAATTGAAGTACTTCAACTTGTCGAGAGTTGGCGTGCTGATCATTGCGTTGTTTGCAGAGCCCTAGTGTGCGCGTGTTTTGGCCCTTTCTCGCGAGCTTTTCCACATCTGTTCGTTATTTTGTATGCTTTGCACGCAATCTCATCCTCGGTCATAGCGCTTTTCTAAGATTCTTTGATTCTCAGTCACATTTCGTCATAACTTGTACCAAAAGACTTAAGTCCTGTATGATAAAGTGCAAAACATCATTCGCGTCCGAAGATTTTACTGAACACATTACAGCAATTGGGAGCCTACTGAAATCCGCTGATGCCAGAAATCGTTCTGACTTAAACTAGACACGCATAACTCGATGTAAATATTTCTTCTTCATCATGAGCACTACATGGCCAATGAGGTGACAATGCTCGCGTGGCGTTTCACTGGCGTCAGATATCCCTGGGTGATCATGAAATAGTCTGCCCGAAACAATTTGCGCTGATTCGTGGGTGTCAAGCTAAAAAACTAAAGGGATTTAAGTCTTAAAGAGGGCAGGGCTCTGACACCACTATTAACACACATTCGAGCGGCTGCCCGGACGTGTGTTAATAGTGGTGTTAGCGGCACTGCGAAGACCGCAATGCGTTTCGGTCTTCGATGGATGGCATCCTCGTATATACAAAAATATGAATGTTTTCACACATGCTTTGCACATATAAATACCGCGTTTAAACACTTCATCTTTTGCATCATTCAGCCAGCCTATCCATGTGTTTTAGGCGCGCTCTTCGCCTTCGGATGTTCATGCAGATGTTGTTTGGCCTACATTTTTCACCGATCACCCGAAGGTTGTTGCGGAAATTGCCCCTCCTTCCTCCTTGGCTGCTTCGTTAGATGAACAACTGTCTGTTTTTGTTTCTCCCTTTGTTTTCTTCCTTTCCCCGATGGGCTGGTCCCGCAGTGCACCCAGTGGACTCAGATCGCAAAAATGTGTCATCAACTGAACATTGAAAGTACCGACCAAACAACCAAACCACGCTATCTCTGAGATTTGCCTTTTGCCAACCTATGCTACCTTTGCCAGTGCGAGGTACCTGCTGTCTTGCTGAAACCACCGTTTATTGCTTTTGATTGCATGTTTTTTTTCTCCAGGAACATACAGGAATTTGTTCAGTCCCCCAAAGTGCCCGAAGGAGTAAGTTTCGCGGAAAATGCTCACACGGTTCCAAAACAACCTATTGTAACTACTGTGTGGAAAGAAAAACATGCCCTGATTTTGTATGTGAATGTTGAAGCGTTATTAAATGCAAATACGCAGTTTTTGTAATTCGTTTAATAACAGTTGCTCTGAATATCTGGCTGATTTATCAAGATTCACACAACATTATGGCGCTTCTCAGCGCGAACTGAAAAGAAAAAGTTATAAATTTGCATACGGCGGTAAAATTCAAGGTTTTGTTTGCTTGTCTTATTTCATTTCAAAATGTTATAAAGCGTAGTAGCATAAATATAAACGAAGGAATTGTGCAGAACTCAGAAAGATTGAATTTGGGCACCTCTCCGAAAAAGAAGCCAAAGAGGCCAAATTGGCCGAATTGATGGAATCGAATCCAAGCCAAACAGCCGTCGGATATGGCACTCCAATAACCAGCGTAGCCGCCGCCATCGCTGCCGCCGCCGCGTTGTGCCACAGTTTCAACGCTTGAATGATGTAGTTCTGGAAACGCGTCGCAGACCCCTGACCGTCCTCGTTGTTATGTTTGCTCCTGTGGAATATGTTTCTGAGAGACGGGTCAGTGCTGAACCAGCATAAAAGACTAAATGGGAGAATAAGATAAGAACAATAAAAAAAAACAGCAGATGAAGGTCGGTTCTAGTCACACAACCGAACTGTATATTTGGGAAAATAGCCTCAGGCGTTATCAATATAAAGTGACCATTCATAAAAAGCTGACAAGCCAATAAACTGCAGCGGGTAATTTTGCCACTTCACTTAAAACAGAGGCTGGATCAGATCCTGGATGTCTGAACCGCACCTGGTTTAGCGAGGGGCCCATAGCCACCTGAATTGAACGGTTAACGCCCACGCTACCGGATCTGACCCTTAGACCTGCCAGACACCGTGCTGGATAACCCACGGCACACCTCAGAGGTAATGGCGTGATGCGCCAGGGCTCCAGCGGCCTCGTTAGGCCTTTATTCTACCAATGTGCAGACGGCTCTACGGCCACGGTCAAGAAGGAGCGGTATGTCGGCTTGCTAGAGCACTTCGAGAGGCAGCCGAAAGAGGACCTCAACAGCGGAATGGAAAGCAAACCGCGTCGGCTTACTCTCCGGGTCTACCTCCCTCCACAAGCACCTATGTGAACATTCATATGTGGGTGCTCCTGAAACATCAGGTCTGCAGGAAGGGCCTGTAGAGCCTGAGTGACCTGAATGGGGTCTCCGCCCTGGTGATGCACAAGATCACACCAGATCTGTGCACCAGGGCTTCCGGTAAGCTGCCAAAGCGCATAGACCTCCGCCCTCTCAAAAAGGGTTCATCTGAAACAAGTGCCGTGGAGAATACCTGAGTTGTCACCAGGTTCCAACGGCGCGCGACACAAATGTCCGTTACATGATGACTTGCATTCATACATTTCTTAATGGGCCAGTCATTTTGATGCACGGGCAAGTGGAATCTGATCCATTTTATTTTCCCACATTTTATGCTATCAATCGTCGCTATTAGGAACGAACTATTGAATGATTAGCTTTACCTATTGTGTTCAACTAGCCATTCTAACGCTGCGAAATCTGGACTGACTTAAACCAAAAACTATTTCAAGAAAAGCTTGATTTCGGAACACCTATAAAGTTCTGCTAATCTTGCCGCATGGACGTAATTATTTGACTGCGCACCGCTTAGTTTATGCATTTTCTTACAGACGCGATGATGGCCGAGAGCTGAGCTGGGGCAGAGCTTATATACACTGGTTGGCTGTCCCGATGCTGCCAGGGCAGATGTGTTGGGCGGGCAAGCGGAGTGTAGCGCGTCGGGTCCGTTACAACGCATGGCAAAGACAGCGGTACGACAGGCTCTTTGCGACTTAGAACCGGCATTCACTGTCAACATCGAGACAACACTGTGTGAGGGAAGAAGGTCGAGCCTCGGTGACTGAGTCAAGGTACGACCAGCTTCGAGAACCAGACCCGCATATCTCACTGAGGTTTATTTTACTTATCACGACTAGATCCAGCATTCCCTTTGTTAACGATACTTATTAAAACTTTGTCAAACTCGGTTTTACGCCACAACTTCTGCGACATCACCAACAGTCCTCCGTGGATGGAAGTAATTCGCGCGCGCTCCAACACTACGCGGACGAACGACACCGACCGGCGACGAACGACTACCCACCGACCCGCCCGCCGCCTGACCCACGCCGCCTGCGTGGCACCACGTCACGTCACCCGACCCCTGCCTCCACGGCGCCGGTGCGTTACAGTGACCTTAACTGTGCTGTTTGTCCGTCTCGAGGACGACCGGTCGACCTGGACGACGAGGACGACCTGCCACGCGACGCTGCCCAGACCGGAGACGCCGGCGCCCGGTAACCGCACCGCGCGCGCCGCGCCTGACCCAGGGCGCCGCACCGAGGGGCAGCGCACGTCCGTAACGAACAGCAGACCTCGGCCGTCGAGCCGCCGTCACGGCCGGAGCGGCGTGACGTCACGGCCGCCGCCCGAACTTGGCCCCCTGCCTCAGCACTTCGATGCCTGCGCGAAGATGCGGGCCTGTAACCAAGTAACCATGGGACGCGTCGTTGTTGGCCTGACGCAGTTCCACCGCGGTCGGCTGCGCGTGACGTACACGAGGGTTCACATTCCCACACAGCACAGCGCGTCCTCTGGAATGTCTCCGCACAGGTGCCCCGTCCGTCGTCACACGGGCACCCGCGGGTGCGTGGTCCGCCACTGCACAGCTGTCACACGGTTCAGCTGTCACACGGCGGCAGCTGAGCACATCGGGCAGCCGGCCACCCGCCGCTTGCAGGGCCACCGACTCGCTGCGGCCTGGCAGGTCCACCACTACATACGGACTGCGTGTGCCGGACTGCCCCTTACAGTTCGGCATCATAAACTGGCACAGACGCTCCCACCGTCAAGCGGTCCTGAACCACTGTCGTAGGATATGCCTCAGGCATGCACAGTGTCTTGCCGTGTCCAGCCGAATAAGACCAGGCAGCTGCATGTCCCGGTCCCGTGGATGCACGCACAGGACTTCAGCTGCGCGTCCAGGACGTGCATGTCCTACGACTGCACGTTTAGATTCCACGGCAGCGCGTCCAGGTTCTTCAGGCGCATATAGGCCTAACCACAGTCTAGCATTGGACGCGTCCAGGTGCCGCCGCTGAACGTCCAGCGTGCCCTACAGCTGCACGTCCAGCAGACCCTACAGCTGCACGTCTGGCACGTCCTGGACGGGCCCGTTGACGCCGGCGCGGTGCGGCAGCGGCCGGCGGCCGAGGTGGCGCGGCGAGCCCACGTGCCCATTGGAGCCGGCCGAGCAGACTGGACACACCCTCAGCCGTTCCAGCTCGATGTCTGCTGCAACAGAACGTCCGCCGATCAGCAACATGTCACGCTCGGTACGCTGGACGGCGGCGCGACACGACACCGCTACGCTCGCAGCTCCCGCTGGCTTGCGAACGAACCGCGTGGGGCGACGCGACAACGGACGCACTGTGCCCAGAAGTTCGTGGCGCCGTTTATCGTCTGGCCCCTGTTGTCGCCTGCGGCGGCTCGTCAGTCCAGAGCGCAAATAAGCAGTGAATGAATAAGTACCGGGTGGTGACGTCAGCACGGGTAGTCAGACGTCATCAGCTTCCATTCATCGAGTTACAATGAGGCTTAGCACTGCTAGCCTCGACGACGAAGCTGCGCTCATAGTCCGACAGCGTCCGCTATTCAGGCAGCAGTCGTGACGACGTCAACAGCAGAACTCTGTCTGCCGTAATTTTACAGCCGGCAGGTGAAAAACATCAGCGTCGCTGGTGTTTCCCCACGATCCTTTCCAACTGCCAAGCTGGACATTTTGCGCGGAATAGCTTGGCCCCTCAGAGACTGGTGATACCCTCTGGGTTGGTGCGTCCCGAGGCAGCCAGCCAGCCTGGCTGAGACCGTGGACCCCGTCAGGGACCTGGCGGGCCCAGTGAGTGCGGTGACCCCTGACATTGTGCTGCCATTGCTGTGGTGCGATGACCCGTCCGCGATCGTTGGCACGTGCTCCCGCGCAGCCACTCCACTCCAGCCGGGCGGAATAAATTTGTGGGACGCCACGTGGCGACACCAGCGCGGTTCGGTGACATTAGGAGTGACCTTTGAGCGCACCGAAATGCGAACACAACCGCTGATGCTCACGCGGGAACGCTGGGACAACAAGCTGCCGGGTACTTCGCCAGGTTTATGGATTTCTTGCTCAAAACACGCAGAGGCAGACAAAGGTCGGGGAGACAAAGATCGTTCCCGACGCCGAGAAACCTTTGCAGTCCTTGGCCGGGTGGGATGAATGGCGTGGTGTAACAACCTAGGAATGATACAAATGCCTCCTGTTCTCGTGTGATTAATTGTCGAGGAAATTAAACTGAGAATCTACTGTCTTATCGATCAAAGTTGCTGCTCACCGACCTTTACCAGCAAACAACGCATCATCCATTCCAGCCTGCCACGGATAAATTCACAATGCTTTCGGGCTATGCTCCTTATTATCCTATGGCCACTGAGTGTCTTGCATTTTCTTTGGCGGAGCACCTTTTGCGCTCAGTTTTCGGGCTCATTGCTCGCGCCATAACGTGCTAGATTTCATATCCCGCCTTCCTGTATTCCATCTGCAACAAAACTGCAACGTGTCGCACGCCTTGTCGCACTGCCATCTTTGAAAACCCTGCTTCGTTGGAAAAACTCGCGAACTCATGTGTGCATTTCAAATCGGACCAGGGATTACTTCACATGTAGGTGCTATTCTACGATCATTTGTTGGCACCACAGACTATGTTCTTAGGAGTAAGTGTCAAGGTGTCGGAAATGTAAAACAAATTCTGATGACAAATAACGGGCAATATTCGGTGGTGACACGATGGAGTTTTTCAGCTGTTTGGCATTTCAAGCCTCTTAGGAAATGCTCCATGTTCTACAGCAGGGTGCGGAATTCAGCTGATTTCCTGGGATGCCGAAAAATACATTGCCATGTCGTACATCGAGCATAACTTCAACATAGAAGGCCTGGGAGCCGGTGCGGGGAAGGGTCGGGTGAGGTGCCCCTCACAGAGTGCAGAGTGAGTGTTATGGCCCTGTCACCTTTGGTGAAGCTCTTAACATCAGTCATATGGCGACGCAGGCAGGGACCGCATCGCCAGCAGAGGTGGGACAACAAACAGGCGCGTTCCTTGCTATTTTTCAAAGGGGCAAACATATCTTTTTGCCGCTCATAATGAACGCAGGGGACAAGTATATCCGAGGGAGGCCCTTGACTATGAACATCATGCCTCGTTCATTGACAAAAGGCTCGAAATGATCCAAAGGAGGGGTGGCCCGACGAAAAACACAGAACACCAGCCCAAAAAAAAGTGGGGGATGTCCAAGGGGAAATTTTAAGTACTGGCATAGGAGGTCTTCAAATCGGCTTAAGAAGCCCCCATATCTCCTTGCTCCCTGGAAAAGGCCGGTGACTTCGCCCCTGTTCTCACAAAAATAATCAACTTGGAAAATGGTTTGGGCCTTGCCACTCCTCGCGATGTGTTTACTCTCTTGTTCAACTCTAGGTCCGGGAGCGTTCAGAGTAAAAAGCCAGACAGACCTGCTCATGGAGAACGGGCCCACTCCGTTCATTCCAGTCACTGCCGACCACTTTCTTAAGGCTTTCGCATCCCTTGAAGAAAACCGTCGCCATTTCGCGCCAAATGAACGTGGCCACAGATCCTTTTGCAGGCGACTCCCCTGGTGAGTGGTACAACGACCTCACCCCTGGGGCGCAGACACTCACAGAAGACCTCACTCCTGGGGCGCCGACACTCACAGAAGGCCTCACTTCTGCGGCGTCGGCACTCACAGAAGAGTATCTGGAGCTCCCTCACTCTAGTGGCGTCGCACTTTCGGAGAGAGTGGCAAGATTCCATCATTTTACCGGCTCCGGCACCCTCAAGATGAGAGGTCTTCTCCCCACTGGCGCAGACACTCGCAGTATCAGAGGCCCTTTCCCCACCGGCACCGACACTCGCAGCATGAGGGGTCCTCTCCGCACCAGCACCGACACTCCCAGTATGGGAGGCCCTCTCCCTACCGACCCCGACACTCGCAGTATGAGAGGCCCTCTCCTTACTGGCCCCGGCACTCGCAGAATGAGAGGCTCTCTCCCTACCGATCCCGGCACTCGCAGAATGAGAAGCCCTCTCCCTACCGGCACCAACACTCGCGACCATCGCTGCCGTCTGACCGCGCTGTCAGCTGCTGACCCAGGGGCTTGGTCACCAGCGTCAGCTGTTGACCCGCTGGCTGGGTCACCGGCGTCACGGCGAGAGCTTCGCGTCGCCGTGACCTTACTCTGCAGCGGCAGGTCATGGCCGCGGGCCAGCTCGGACCAAACGTCCTGCAAGCGGCTGACAATTTGTAATCCGGACACCGTCCGGACATCTGGCATCACCGTCTGAGCGGGTCAAAGTCGAGTCATTTCACTCTGCCTGTGCCAGGGCTGTGCTGCAGAAGATCCGATTGCTTGAAAGGAGCTTCAGGCGTAAATATATTAAAACAAGCATCAGATGTGACGAAAGAAGCTAACTTGTAAATATTGGTGCACTTTTGGAAACGACTGCTCCAGACGGTACAATCTTCGGTTTGGTAAATATGCTCCTCAATGCGTCATGGTTTGATCACGTCATCATACCTTGCACAACATTGACTGAGAGCTAGTTGACAACTGTGATATCTGGAAATCGTGCTCACAAAGATAGGAGCACCTCGACATTTATATTTTCATTAACCTTGATAATAGGCGCATGGCTTATGGAATGACAGGATTAGAATGACCCTATTATGACCTCATGGATGCTAGGATGACTTTGAAAAAATCTCCCCTGAAATACGCTTCCAATTTTTCCAGGGGTGTGACTCAGAAACCAGAGGGGCTTAAGTCTTAAGAAGGGCATGGATGCACTGAAAGCACCATAAGGTCTTCCAGATGGCTATTTCGGTCCAAAACCCCATACAAATGTGGAACATTGCCTTTCAGCGCCGGTGGCACGTGGTGCCTGATCAATTGAAACTCTGTAGTGCGCGGGAAGCCCCGACAGCCACCTGAGCCACAAGGTGTTGGTTAATCATGCCATTAATCATAGATGAATGAAAAACACTCCACATTCGACACCACTCATTCATTCCTGATTAGCTCGGCCACCTGCGTGGCGGGCGAAGTTCTGACCATCTCTGATCACTAGTGCAGTGCCGAGGGCCCGATGGAGGTGCGCGGTCCTGTCTCTGCATAATTATGTCCAAAGGAGTGAAGTTTGGTCGATTTCGGTAAAATACGAGCTTCCGGGGGAGGGGAGGGGGTCGCCTACGCGCTGCGCCCGGCGGGGCAGGGGCGGAGGCTCGTGTGATATAGCGCCGGCGCCGGTCGCGCCCGCCGCTCCCCAGCCCTATAAATTGGGCGGCCGATTGGCGCGGATCACGCGTGAGGCGGCCTCCGCCCCGGCAGGCGGCGCCCGGCCCGCGCCGCCGCCCGGCCGCGTCTACAAAGGGCGCAGCTGCTTGTAGATCAGCCCGGGATTACCTGCCTCTGCTGGCGCGGGAGGGCGGGCAGGCCCACACAGCAGCGGCGCACGAGAAAAACGGTGCGGAAAGAACGTGCCTAGATTTAACTTGGTCCTGTATTCAGGATATCTTGGCAGGATTCGCCGCGACCGGGTGCCACGCAAGCCGCGCAGACTACTGGGAGCACGGATCGCCCTGGTGCCACGCAAGCCCCGCAGACTGCTGGGAGCACGGGTCACCCTGGTGCCATGCAAGCCCCGCAGACTGCTGGGAGCACGGATCGCCCTGGTGCCACGCAAGCCCCGCAGACTGCTGGGAGCACGGATCGCCCTGGTGCCATGCAAGCCCCGCAGACTGCTGGGAGCACGGGTCACCCTGGTGCCACGCAAGCCGCGCAGACTGCTGGGAGCACGGGTCGCCCTGGTGCCACGCAAGCCCCGCAGACTGCTGGGAGTTCGGATCGCTGGCCGGCTTTGGGGACGAACGAGGTCCCGCACTTCCTCGCAGCACGCACTACTGGCATCACCGGGCGACCACGGACCTCAGCCGAGCAAGCGTGTCGAGGGTAGCGCAAACCTCTAGCAGTCCTGACCATCAACGAAACAAGAAACAGTCGAAACCGTGGTCAGCGTTCGCTGGGAGTGGACGCAACCGAAAACTGCGGCTTTGATATTGACATTGGTCTGGCCTGAGAACATCGGGTTGATTCAGGAGCAACCAAAGTTCGGAGACTGATGTCTAGCCTAGGAGCCAGGCTATCCAAATACCATGACGTGGTCCTGGAACTACGTGATATAGCCGCGGCAGTATATGGGCAGCAGAGCAATCACAGCCTGCCAACAGCCATGACCAAACCGAAACCCAATCACGAAGCGATCAACACCCCCGACCTGCCAGCCGACCGCAATCGGCGGCAAGCCCAGGCGACTATATCCACTCGACCACCACGAGCCTCCCCTCCCACCACTTCCGGGCCCGAACGAGCCCATTTCGCGGCGAGTGCATGGCCCACTCTTCCCGGTCCGAGCGTCGGCCCGTCCGCGGCCACCGCAGCGAGCGCCGCCCCATGGCCGCGCCGTGCCGAGCGCACCAGCGGCTCCACTGAATACGGACCGCACACGGCCGGTAATCTCGGCCTCAAACGGCGCCCGGCTGGGCGCGGCTCCTCTCGTTTCCACGTACGCAGTGGGCGGCGGTGAGCCCGGCGTGAGCTGCGCGCCACAGATTACAAGAGCCGCGTAATGGTCGCGCTCATCGGCTGGCGGCCCCCTTATTGGCTGGTGGTGGCCGCGGCGCCGACCACTTTAGTGGTCGATACTTTAATAAATGAAGTTATGGGAAGCCGAAATCGGCCGCGGACCAGCACTGCGCACAGCAAGCCGCGCTGCGGGCGTGCGATCTCGTGCTCAGGCAGAGAGCGCACCAATTATGGGTCAACTCGGATCTATGGACGTACGCGGTGCTGGGAAGGTGCGGCCGCGCGCTGTCACACGTCCAGCGGGTCTGCTATGGACGTGGGGCATGGCTGCGGTCGGGCTGGCGCGGGGCCCGCTGGAAGTCAGACGGGACTCGGATGGAGATCTAGTGGCACTCTGATGATGTGAGGCAGGCCTCTGTTGGGGCTGAGACAGGGCTCCAGTGGAGCTGAGACAGGCTCCGGTGGAGTTGAGACAGGCTCCGGTGGAGTTGAGGCAGGGTTCCGGTGGAGCTGAGGCAGGCTCCACTAACGTGGGGCAGGGCCCTGGCCTTGTGGGACCAGAGATTGATTCAAGGAGGGGGAATGAGGAGATCTTTGGCTTCCGAAGGGGGCCACAGTCTGACGCAGATTTTTAACGCGAAGCGCAAAATAGTTGGCCTATTCCGAGCCTCCAGACGATCACGACGGGCCACAAACAAACATGAAGGACCCAATGGCAGACTTTTGACTGACTGGGGTGACATTCTTCAGGCTGTCAATAGGCAACTTTCTTCAATGATATTTGGCTCTCCTCAGCGTACCAGAGCGCCTCCCTGACAAAAAGTCAGGTAATGCCCCTGTTCCAATGTGATAATATCGTTAGGTGCCGTGGTGGATCCGGAATTTCGGGGAATGAAGGGGATAGGCATGCAATGTTTTGGTTTTGGAGAGGGCGAGGAGAGGCCCCTGGCAGGGGCACTCCTCTCCAGGAAAGGTTCTCTCCAGCCCTCTTCTGGTGGGCCCCCGGCCTACCAGGCTATTATTTTGTATCTCGGAAAATATCCCCCGTGTGCAGCCGTAGGAAACGAGCTGTGACACGTTTGCCCATACATCGAGCGCGTTAATTTTTTCCAGCACATGGTGAACCCCGTCATGTAAAGGCTAAATATATCGGAGAAGATGTGATAAAATGAACTGAAGTTAGCCGCTAAACACCACCAAAGTCAAGCAAGACGATGGATCTCAAAGTCGCTTGCGGCTAGCTTGCTAGTCGATGCTGTGATCGGCACATCGTCAATGCAGCAGAGTTTATTTTGTTTGACTTGAATGCAAGAGATCATAATGCATATTTCGCTGAAAATAAAATATGCTTGTATGCAAATTTAGTTATGAGTGAGATGCGTACTTACAAGATGCATTCCAAAACGAAGGACCGCTGATCTGTTGCTAAAAAACCGTGTGAAGTGCTAGGTGCTTTTTATTTTTAAGTCAAAACTCAACCTATTTACTTTGCACACAGAAGACTTGAGTGCCGCAACTTACCTCGTCTGAGATGTGCAGCGCTTTTTCGGAGGTCTGTTGAGAGATGCTGCGCTGTCTTTCCTGCCGCCCGGAATTTTGTTTTCGTTTGAACGCTGGTTTGCAAATGGCAACCCCCCCCCCCCCCCCCCAGAAAACAGCAGCGTTCGTTCATCTGATTCATGACCCTACAGAAAATGCTATGTGAAATTCACAAAGAGCTTTTAAAAGTTTATGGTGATAATGCCTTTTCCTAGTCAGAGGCGCGTAAGTGCGTGCGTGTGCTGGAGGAGACTAAGGGGACCGTGCGGGACTTACCACGCTCCAGGAGACCCGCAGCTCGGAGTGACCCCGCTCATGTGACCCACGCAGAGGCCATGATTACGAAAGTTTGTTGTACGCATGACAATCAAGCCGAACGCTCAGAACCTCGATATGACTGGCGGAACAGCCCTCCGTAGCATTCATGATCACCTGAGGATGTCCAAAACTGCCTTAAGGTGGATGTCAAAACAGCTATCACGAGAAGAGAAACTAGGGACGCTCAAGTTGGCTAGGAGGGTCTGTGCCGCTACGAAGAGGAGGGAGGTCGGTATTTGGAGCTACCTGTCACCGCAGGTAAAAGTTGGTTCCCGCTGTTTAATCCAGAGACGACAAGGCAGTCGATGCAGTAGAAGCGTGCAAACTGCACGTCCCCAAAAATGTCGTATGGTGGCACCCTCCGAAAACGTAATGCACACGATATTTTGGGACTACAAGGGCAAAATAATAGCGTATCCGGTTCGTAAAAGTATCACTGTCACAGGCCCGTCAGTAATAACAGAAGTGAGTCTTTCGGGCGTTTCGACTGCTTGGTTATACATTGCCCACACAGGTCCGTTGAACAAAACCATGCTGAGCAAACATCCCCTTCCGGCTTATCGCCGAGCCCCGTCCAGGGAAGACACGCGGCCGGCCGAGCACCGTCCAGGGAGGACACGCGGCCGGCCGAGCACCGTCCAGGGAGGACACGCGGCCGGCCGAGCACCGTCCAGGGAAGACACGCGGCCGGCCGAGCACCGTCCAGGGAAGACACGCGGCCGGCCGAGCACCGTCCAGGGAAGACACGCGGCCGGCCGAGCACCGTCCAGGGAAGACACGCGGCCGGCCGAGCACCGTCCAGGGAAGACACGCGGCCGGCTGCTTTGTCACCACGACAGGACCCCACCGCCCCGCTGTTGTGACTGCAACATTGGCTGATAATATCTGACTGCAGCTCTGGATAATGACCTCTGGACGTTCCTTGAAACGGAAGATCACCTGGTGGCGCCCCCTCCAACGTGGTCCGCACTGGGATCAGCTTTATTCCAGTATCGCAAACATCCACCCATTCAGAGCTTCGGCGAGGCCATGAAGTAGCTGGTGCGTTGCGGGAAGCGCTGCATTGAAAAGCAGGGCATTGCGCAAAAACGGCACCATCGGTGATGAAGTATGTTGACAACTGTGCTGTCTTCGGGCAAACGAGCCGTACTTTTAAAAGCACTGGTATTATGAGTAGAACAAACTCAACAACCACGAGAAATCAACGACAAATGGAAACTATGCGACGTCGGTGGGGCATAAAATCATTTTGTGCAATTGCGCGTGCAAAATCCGCGGAGCATATGCGGCTGCTGTTTCTGGCTGGGGCACCAAGCGGCACCGTCATTGTGTTTATCTCGAGTAGGTAAATCACCGTGAGTGACATTTCCGGCGCTCCAAGCACACCAAAGTAAGGCCATTCCGACTTCATGGGAAAAGCCAAAAAACACTGTGGAGCACTCTGTAGCGATCAATAGTGTCCGCCGATTGACACGTAGGATCAATAGTGTCCGCCGATTGACACGTAGGTGCCCGAGAACAGCATGGGCTCTCCGGTAAAACGGAAACCCCAAAACCAACAGGGACGGAACCTGAGCGATCGACGGTGCCACGGCAGGTCAACAAAGAAGCTCCCGTCACTAATGTAGGGTCCTCCGAGCAGATGAGAAGAACCCGAGACCACAATGTGATGTGTCACTGACCGATGGACGTTGGAGAGTGCCCGATGACCGGTGGACGATGGAGAGTGCCCGATGACCGGTGGACGATGGAGAGTGCCCGATGACCGATGGACGATGGAGAGTTCCCGTACTGGGTAACAGAAAGGTCCCCGGCGATGGTGTGGGGCCTCCGCAAATGAGAGCGAACGGAAATAACTTTATTTCAATCTAGAGGGTCCCGCGGCATCAAGTGCTTCGGAAGGTTTACTTATATGGCTCCTAGCGACAGCGCAGGGTTCTCCAAGCGAAAGGAAATAACCCGGGACCCATGAGGACTCCGGTGTAACCGAGAGTAGCGGGTAGGTTAACATGGGTTCACGGCACTAGCGTATAAAGCCTTTCTGGTGAATGAAAACAACCCATGGAGAGCTCCTTATTCGCCAGGAGTGCTCCGGCAGCTAAGGATATTGGACCCCAGCCACATCGTCGGGCCTTCCGAGTAAGTGCGAAGAAATGACGCGCAGCACGGAGGGCTCATTAGCGTCGGGAGGATTCCGGCAAGTGAACTTGTAGAATCTTTGACAACAGTGTAGGGTTACTGCACACCGTAATGAGCCTTAAAACCTGACCAACCACAGCCTTCTCGAGCAGCGACGAATTGCTTTTCTCTGCTCACTGGCTTTTTATTTTCATTCAGCAGCTAATCTTAGTCGCCTGGCGGCCCGAAGACGTTCAATTGTTTGCGTTTTATGCTGAACAAAATGTGTACGCTCGGTCCCCTATTCCCGTCCGTGCTTTCCCTGCTTTCCCTTCGCAGCCCAAGCGGAAGAGGGGGGGGGGGGGGGTCCCATGTCCCATGTCTCCCGCCTTTGGATGCGCCACTGGTAAGGCGCGAATAATCGGTTGTGGAATGCTTGATTTACGTTAATGCTGTGGCTACTGCGCACAATGCTGCCTCCTGCGGCTGGCAGCACTCTCGGGGACCGGCGCTGTGATTAGCCATGGAGCGGTGTCCGCTTGTGGGTATAAATTGGCATATCCAATTCGCGTGAGAAAATCGATGTTTCGAGCCTCAAAGCGGGGCCCAAATTTTCATTTTTAGTTTCCTCGTTTTATGACAAAGGCCGGTTGAAGCAAAGGAGAGCATTAAAAAATGTATATTGGAGTTCTCTGGTTTTCAGACAATCCGGGGTCTCTTCATGCCACCTAAAACCATACCACCTGGCATGATTGCATGCTGGTATTATTTTGGGTGGCTCACTGGCTCACCAGTATTTCATTTGTTCTCTTGAAAACCGAATTAACCTTTCCCAAATATATTGGAACCGAAATGCTTGTAAAATATTGAATGGAACATAAGAATGATTGAAACTTAAAAAGGCGGCCCAGAACCGTTTACCACATAAAAGAAACTAAGAAAGCCGAGAGACTAGAATGAGATGCATGAAAGTTATCGTGCGTCGAATAAGGCTTACACATGGCCATGCCATTATTGTTTGGCCTTTTTCTGTTCATGTACTCTGCACTCTCTTCTGGAGGACCATATATCGACAAATTGTGCTTACAAATGTTTGCAATGTCACATGGTATGAGCCTAATGTACTGAAAGACAAAGGTCGCCTGCGCCATTTTTGGATGGATCCTTGGAGTGGATAAGAAATGACGTAAGAACAATCGACATTCAAGCATAACGTCAATGTTGACGCACAAATGTGAGTAAGAACTCGCCCTAATCTCAAGTGACGTCATTCCGCATGTTTGGTACGTTTCCGACCAAGTCCACAGGGCCAAAATAGCATGGCTAATGATGACATCACATCCACGACTCAGAGCAGCCCGGTACGGATAATGGTTCGCGGAAAAGCATTCACGCGTCGCGCAGTGCTCAGCACCAATACATATTCTTGGAATCGGAGTCGCTTTGATTTCGAAACTCCCGGTGCAATCAATTCAGGCATTAACATCTGAAACGTTCAGAGTAATAGCAGCTTTTGTTGGCGGATCCACTCGAAAATGGCTCAAGAACGTGCTGTTACCACTGCCAGTGCACCATCAGAATTGTGACCGGAAACTGAGGCGCACGTGACGCGGACTGGTGTTGATGGTGTAAAACAAACAGGCATCGCCACATCACAATCGTCTTGTATCAGGGCGGATGGTTGCATCCTTCTAGTCAGCTGTTTAAAAGTCAACAACGTTCAGGCGTGAGTCGGTGCCGATCAGGAAGGAGACAAAATGAATGGGAAGCATCGCTCCGACTAGAGTCAATGCTGCAATGATTCTGGAATGATGAATACTTACAAGGAAAAGGAAAGGAAAAGGAAATGAAAGCAAGGAAAAGGAAAGCAAGGAAAAGTCACCATGATTGCTTGGATCATCTGAAGCGTTTTGACGTCAGCTGAGAACGTTCTTTGTAAGAAATTTTAGTGATTCAATGTCGCACACGTCGTTGGTTTTTACATTTATCGGCAGTGACGCAGTGCCAAATGAAATGTTTAATGTTCGTACTACTGTAACTGCCGATCCATTCCGAGAAGCAATCTGAAAATTTCGCAGGGAAATTAACCGCCCAGGGAGTATGTTTATGTAATACACACACACACACACACGCATACGCACACGCACACACACACGTACACGTACACGTACACTCACACACACGCACAAACGCACGCACACGCACACACACACGCACATGCACGCATACACACACACACAAACACACACACACCACACACACACACACACACACACACACACACACACACACACACACACACACACACACACACACACACATATATATATATATATATATATATATATATATATATATATATATATATATATATATATATACACTGGGTCTTATGGTGGCTTCTGGGTGCGTTAAAGATGCGCAGAGCATTGCTGAATATATCGCTCGCCCACGCGGGCTAACACTGGGCACGCGCCCGTGAAGGGCGGGGGCTCTGATTGAGATGAGACAGGCCTTTAGCGGAGCTGAGACAGAGTTCTGATAGAGCTGAGGTAGGGCTCTGGTCGAGCTGAGACAAGGCTCTGGTGGAGCTGAAGCGGGCCTCTGATGGTGACGGAGCGCGTTTCTGGTTGCTGCCTGAAATTTATCTGAGAGTATGCACAAACCAAAACCCATAAGGCGTAAATGTATGGATGAGAAGATAAATACATGAACGATGGTGATAATGATTCGACCTGGTGGACGTACATACTTAAACCATCACCAAGGTTTCTTTGAGCGCTGTTTGGTACCCGAAAAGAAGTAGAGCTGTTGCAGTCGCTGGTGATTTTTTCGTGCTGTGTTTTCTCCTCTGCATGTCAGCTCCATCAATGATTATAAACACGTGTAAAACCCTCGACAGAACAGTGTCCATTCGTGGACTGTATCCACACTAAGATTAAGTCTAATTGGAAGTCAACTTTTGGCAATGCAATTAATGTTAAGAGCAGAATCGAGGGCCAATCAGTCTAGGGAGCGGCAGATAGACCGGGCCCGGTCGTTCGACGTTACGTTTTAATTGGGTGATTAGCGTTAATGATCACTTTGAAATCAGCATCGGCAATGAAACAGATTTTTATGGGCTTATGGTATAGTAGTCCTAAGCATAACATCACGTAAACGAGCAAATATTCTGGACACTTTAGGCTGTATGGCGGTTGTCTCCACAGAAGTACTACATTTGAAACGATGTACTTCCCTTATAGATGATTGCATTATAGATGATGTACAGATTATAGATCAAGTACGCGACGCTGTTCAGTATTCATATTAAAGCTTAATTTATGCATTTTGCGGCATCACGTGGTTCAGTCCCTGACAAGAGCCAGCTAAAGAAGCACTCGAGAACCAAACTTGACCAATCTCAGTCTCAATTGTGCTAAATCAGCGAAAATTCTGAACCTAGTCCAACAACAGAAAAAATCTCCCTGCTAGAAAAGCTATGCTCCTTTTACTGAGCTGTTTTGGGCAAACTCATCTATTTTGAATCAGAGCATTCATCACAGTGGGCGCAAGAGATAAACACTGAACCTGCCAAGTTCTGTGTGCCCAGCTTTCCTGGATAGAATAGGTTGTCTGATAAGGCTCACTCCCATCCCTATGGGCAGATCGACCACCAAGTTGACAGATTTGGAGGTATAAATCCACCGTGGTGGTGCTGAATGTCATTTTGCATTTGTATAACATCACCGTATGGTACGCACTCAACGCGCAAGACATCATCAGGCCGTTTTTCTTTGAAGACGGGGCCAAGGAGATGTTGACGGTTATCTCCGATTGTCAGCTCGGAGATCTGAAGCTCTTTCGACGTGCTCTTGACGCCAAGTGTGCCGACACCATCAAGTCAAAGATATCAGCAGCATAATGTGACAGCACACACTGCGCGAACAGCTCTGGTCTAAGTTGTTACGCGTATTTGCGAGAAACACTATTCGCATAGATAAGACAGTAGTAATGGCCTTATTCCTCGGAGAAAAAAAGGGGAATTGGGATATAGATGCGTTGATATTTCGGCAATATACCTCAGTCAATTGGTTGACATGTCTTAGATATGCACTGTATCGTAGTAATGGCTGTCAATGGCTCATTGTTTAATTCCTTAAATTTTGGTGTCCTGTAAAAATTGTGGCTCGCTGTTTCAAAAAAGTACCTGAAAAAGCGAGTACGATCATCGACAGGCGATTTTGCATTCACCTCTACAGTTGTTTCGATGAAGGCATGTTGCCGAAATATTAACCCAACTATATCTCCATTCTCATGGTTTTTCTCCGGGGAATAGAGTTATTACTTCTGTCTGAATCAGCTCTGGTCTCGCTCAAGGAGCCCATGAGAGGGCGCCGAATGTCCAGATGTGCCGCCATTAGCTGGCCGGCGCACTCCTCCGCTCTCACCCCTTGCTCTCCACACCTGGGGCACCTCAAGAGTGCCGCATGCGTGGAAATTCCGCAGAAACTGGGACAGCCCAAGCGAGCGATCACCGCTGTGAAGAGCTGGATGTCATCGGGCACAGGTGCCCGCATGGCCTAAGAGGCCAAAAGGCACCGTCACCCATGTGGTGTGCGGAAAGATCACTTGTAGTATGTGCTCTTTTGAGCACCAGACTTAACACGCGCCCGGGTGGCTGGCTAGATACGGTTTGCTTGGGTGGTGGGGAGGATCAATTTGACCCCCAGAGATCCCGGGAACTAGAAAGCTAGATACACTTAACTTACAGGGTTGTTGACCTGTACGTGAACTCACGTAGGTCAAATTTTGAGCTTCCTAGGTCATGACCTTCAGGTCAAATAAGGTCAAACCAGGTCAAACTCCAGGTTGGTCTCCAAAGTGTCCCCAGGACCTAGGCAGCTACTTGTAAGCAAACGGTCACAAGCCCATTTGTGGTCAGTGACCATGTTTAGCTTTTTCAAGGTTATGGTGACCAAAATCATACAAGACTGCTCTGAGTATTGCATTTGAATAAGCGACAAGAATACGCTAGGCAGTATGTTCCCAAAACAAAATGTAGACCCAGGTCATATTAGGTCAATGACCTGTTCTGACCTCTAAGAAGTCAATGGAAGATGTACAATGCGGTTCCTGCTGTCAATAAATTCGAAATGAGCACCAGAAACTATCGCATACAGCAAGTCCTAGAGTAATAAATCAGGTCGGTTTTCATCTTGGTCTGAACTTCATACCTGACCTTAGGTCAACGTTATTTGCTCATTCCATATTTGTGGTGCCCAAGAAGGCATCTCAGAGATATATGGCTTCGTCAAACACTCTGTTGTTGTATCAGATTGAACGATTCCATAGAAATGGCCTTCGCTGAAACCATGGTCTGACTTTGACCCGCTATAGATCAGCGACCTTACAAGGTAAATATAAACTTTTGATGTCAAAGGATTTGCTATTCAATTGTCTAGAGCCATGCAAAATTTGGCGCGGATACGCCGCGCCGTTCGGAAACCATTCCGGAAAAACCTTCGGGGTGGTCAAGTTGCCCCGCCCCTCACCCGAGCGCGTGTTAACTGATGGCACCAGGGCAGTGTGTGAATACATTTCTATGCGTTATGCTCCAGACCGGTATGTATATCTTCTTATTTGATCGAGAATTGACGGAGTTTGGACAGCAGCAACACCCCTGCATGTGCTGTGACCAGTTGTTTTGTTTTCCTTGAATCATGTCATCTGTCCTACACCAGCATGTTGCAACTAATCTGGCCAGCCAATGTAAACATGACTCACCCTTTCTTCCCGCTCATTAGCTTGGCTGGAGAGAATGCATTGTTTTACTTTGAGCAAAACCAGCATCCTAGTACTGCTATGGATTTACTTGGAACGATGTGTCATACAAAACGCCTGAATATTACTAGGCGTTCAATGCAAATGTCCATATACTCATAGTCCCCCTGAATGCATGTGCCTTCACTTCCACGTAATGCTGGATGTGAACAATCTGCTGCTGAATATCGAATATATACGTAATGACATCAATGCCAGCAAAGACATGGTTGCCGATGGTAACACGCACTTCTTAAAACATTTGTGTCGCAAATATCCCTTTAAAACCGTTCTCTGTTAAATACGGCTCTAAGAAAACCACAGGCACAAAACTTTAATTCCGTAAAGCTTTATGACAAATAAAAACTTGCTTTCAAATCCAAGTCAACGGGTTGTGACAGCATATTCCATACATCCATTCATTCATTCATTCATCTGTTTTAAGCATCCAGAAATATTCCGATATTGCAGAAATATTCCAGAAATATTCCAGATATTTTAGCACATGTTTTTTGTGGCGCGTATATTGCCAGTTATACCACATGCATTCCTTTCAATGACCGATTTTGTACCAGCGGGTCGAAAATTTCATCTCCACTGTGAATGGAACGCTTCGCAACCTTCCACGTCACTCTTGCCTTCCAGACACTGCTGGCTTGGTCCCAGGTGTGTTAATCAAGCCTGGCTGCCTTCTTCAACCGGCGGAACGGTTCCCCGCCAGACCCCAGCTGAGTCCGGCTGGCCCAGCACAAGCCACTTGCCGATCCCGCCCTGGCCGGGTCAGCCGAAGGTCGCTGGCGCGCAGCCAGTCCCGGGTGACCTCTCCGTCGCCTCGATTCCAAAGCTGACCAGTGAGAGCCGCCGCTTCTCGCTCGAGGTTTGCCTGCTGACGCCCAGTAAATGCCAGCGCCAGCAACCAGTCCAAATTACAGTCTGTCTGATTGCCGCTTCTAGCGGACTGGACCGTCTGATTCCCCCTCCCAGCGGACTGGACCGTCTGATTTCCCGCTCTCAGGGGACTGGACCATCTGATTTCCCGCTCGCAGCGGACCGGACCGTCTGATTCCCCGCTCCCAGCAGCCTAGACCGCGGCGCAGGAGTCGGGCGACGCAGTGGCCACCTGGGTGGCCTGGCGTGCAGCCTCGTCACCAGACCTGAGCAGTCACGTGCCGATGACACGGGCACGGCTGAGACAGTAAGACGGCCAGGCCGCTGCCGGCTAACAGCGATGAGCTGTGAGGTAGGATGGGGGGGGGGGGGTGGGGGGGGGGGGGGGAAGAGCAAGGCTGTACCGCCGGCGGCTGACAGTGATGAGCTGCGAGGTATGATGGAGGGCGAGGCTGTACCGCCGGCGGCTGACAGTGATGAGCTGCGAGGTATGGTGGAGGGCGATGCTGTACCGCTGGCGGCTGACAGTGATGAGCTGCGAGGTATGATGGAGGGCGAGGCTGTACCGCTGGCGGCTGACAGTGATGAGCTGCGAGGTATGGTGGAGGGCGAGGCTGTACCGCTGGCGGCTGACAGTGATGAGCTGCGAGGTATGGTGGAGGGCGAGGCTGTACCGCTGGCGGCTGACAGTAAGGATGGGGGAGCGCGACCGCACCTTCGTGCTTTTTGAAATCCTTACCACCATCAGAGTTAAAATGGCATGGTTGATCCATGTCATTATAGCTACGGCTCAAAAATGTTGGCATTTAAAAAACGCTGCCAAGTCACTGTCAAAGACAGAAAGAGACTAGGATCCAGGATTGGACATTACATCATCCAATAGTTGTTTAGGATATTCTTAAACCCACCGCGAAACCCTTTCGGCAACCATAAAACCACTGACTACACCAGTGATCTTCTATCCGCAGCAGCCTAGCGTCTCTATGACCGACCATCGGGCCGTGGGGAGCGCTGTCAGACACCGTGAATGTGTTGGCAGCCATGAGACAGCAGCCAAGTCCGTAGTCCACGCTGCTGACGAGGTTGTTGATAGGATTCAGCATGGTCGAATTCGCGGATCGGCCGGACAGGAAACCATGATCAGCGAGCTAATGAGCAATCTGTGAGTAGGCTACACTCTACGCCAGCTTCATCACGGTCGGTAAAATGGGCACGGACCTACATTTTATTTTCGTGTCTCCTGATATTGATAGCAATACATCCACGTGACCTTTCATTGGCTATGCAATTTTACGTTGTAACGTGGGTGTTAATGACTGGCAATAGATGAGGTCGCGCTACGGCAAACGCAAGTGGCAATATGCCTGTGAAGCAATCCCATCGTCGCCACAAGCCTTGCATGTTGCCATTGCAAATGGCAATATGCCTGTGAAGCAATCCCATCGTCGCCACAAGCCTTGCATGTTGCCATTGCAAATGGCAGTATGCCTGTGAAGCAATCCCATCGTCGCCACAAGCCTTGCATGTTGCCATTGCAAATGGCAGTATGCCTGTGAAGCAATCCAATCGTCGCCACAAGCCTTGCATGTTGTCATTCGTTTCAGTGCGCGAGTAATCTCGGGCGGGATGAGAGTATCTCCATGCGTTTAGACATGAGTGCTGACAGGAACCTTAACAGTCTCGAGGCCCTGGGCATGCTGTTCTCAGTTTTGTTCTCGTCGTAGAAACTTTGCTGAAGCATTTAGCGATATCTCAGGTTTTTGTGGCAGTGCTCAATGTCAATGATGCAACTTCAAGGGCAAAGTTTCTTGGACAAACTGTTATTGTTATTCTTGTTTGTACACAGCTTCACACAAACGAAACGGCGAGAGTGTTGTAAGAGAGGGTAAAATGTCAAGACTGCTTTAGTACAGGAAAACCACGCCTTATACAGTTTAATTTCAGATGTCACGAAACCACTGCAATTTTGAGTCGAACGTCTCAATACGTGCCCTGCATGCTGCTGAAAATTTCATGGAACCGTGATCATGGATTGCAAATAAGAGCTCCAGATCCAAGACATGATGGTGGCCACGCAGGATGGCAAGGCCATCCAGGCTGAAAATGTTACATTATCAGAGCTCGAAATATGTCTATATTCCCAGTGAGAGAGACCGGAAAACAGCTCTTAACCATCCAATGCCAACTTTCCGCAAGCAGTAGCCTAAGTTGTCGCAGTACGTTCCAAACTTCCGAAACTTCCCGCCATCATGTATGCACAACAAAGAGGCGTAGGAAATGGCATCCGAAATATACTTTGCAGCGGTGCGGAGACTGAGAGAGAGAGAGAGGAAGATGGGGATAGGGAGAGAATGGGCATCGACGCTCCAACTCCGGAAAAACAAAAACACAGCAAAACACTCAAGGTGGCATGACAGAGATAACTGATATCGTTCTGAAACAAACAGTGGATAATTGCCTGCCGCGCGCCGGGATTCACGGCCACCCGAGCGGCGCCCAGCAGCAAAGAGCTGGAGCTGGCTCTCAACTGTCAGGGCTGAGATCGTCACCAGATCGGCGCGGCGATGGCGCGGAGAGGCAGGCGCTCTCCTGTTTCCGATGCATGACACGGCCGGGGGTCCGGGAAACCGCGTCCGCCGGCAAGTCCCCAAAGTGCCGGCGGTCAGAGCAAGTTAATCAACCCTCCGCCGACAGCATTTGCTCGCGTTGGGACACCTGTCTTTAGGGACTAGACGTCCGGCTTACTGATTCTGAAATAGTGCGTCTTAGGACTTATGACTCCGTATTGCTATGCTATGAGGCTGGGATAAGGCACATAGTTTCAGGAAATGTGAGTCCAACGGCAGTTTTTTTTTCATAGCGACGCACATAATGTTTCCTGGGCCGTTGCAGTCGGAGTTCAAACGTAGGCGCCGAAGAACGGTCTCAAAGAACTATGGAAAATGAATCCAAAGATACGCGGCCGCATTTTGCAAAACCCCGACCCATTGCAATTTACATAAATTTTACCGGCTATGCAAAACAAACGCATCACGTTAAACGAGTGCCATTTTTTCTACCGTAGACGTACTTGATAAAGCGCTGGAGGAGAGCGCGAAAGGCGTGGGTCCTGTTGGCGCGGGGGCGCCTTATGAGTTAGATTGTACCGCAATACACATCAGCTTTCCGGGACAGGTTGCCCAACTTGAGATCAGTCTCAAATGGAGTGTTCTGCACTTATATGGGGTTTTGAACCAAAATGGCCACCTTGAAGACATTTCGATGATGTTTACAGTTCCACCCCTGTTAAGACCTAAACCCCTCTAGTTTCTGAGCTCCAAGCCCCCAGAAATGGGGAAAGTCGTGTCGGGAAGAGTATCTCAGTCATCTTGGCATTCGTGACGTCACAATAACGTCATTCAAACCCTGCCATTTCATAAGCCATGTGGCGATCAAGTCGAAACAAAATCACCGAGGTGTTCATATCTGACAACATGCAAGAACGATTTCCTGATATAACGGCCGTCAATTGGCTCTCAATCAATGTTGTGCAAGATGCGATTATGTAATCAAGCCTTGGTGCATTGAGGAATATCTATATATCTTATCTTATCCTATTTTATTTTACTATCTGCGATTATATTAAAGCAACAATGTGTGGGAGCATGCTCGCCAGAATGTTTTGGGATCACACACATGCTAAACGGCAGGACATTTTAAAGCGTAATTTTCACACGATTAAGGGCTGATGCTTAAGTGTGTATCCGCCGCGTCCAAAATTCTGCATTTCGCAAAAATGAGGGTGTGGTGAACGCAAAAATAGTCGAAAAAATCCCCCTAACTTTAACACGGTCGACGCCAAAATCACGAACGCCGACTGACGGCCCACCACGTGTACACTCCCAGAGTGCACATCTTAACGAACGCCGACCGACGGCCTACCACGCGTGCACTCCCAGAGTGTACACCTCGACAAAGGCGGGTCGCAGCGACACAAAACTCACACATCCAGACGGAGTATCGAATAAGCCATCGTATAGCATCCAGTTGGTGGTGTCACGCCACACGAGGCATGTGCACACGTGTCGGAAATATGGAATTGGTCGTTTTTGACCGGTTTTTACGTTTTGGGTTACATCTCGGCACTCAGTGCGCGTACAGGTGTAAATTTAGTTTCCCAGCCTTCACCATTGCTTCGGCTACAAATCTGTTGGGGATTACGAGTTTGTGCGACGCACGGTTGCGTTGAAAATTGCAAGACAAGTTGCAAGCGACCGAGTTTTAAAACTCGACGCCGAATACAAGCGCTACCACCGAAACTGTCTGAAATTGAGTGTTGAAAGCTACACCAGCGTGTTGGCCGGTTCATTTTGTCTCCTCACCACCCTTTCATTGACGGCATTTTGAAAACATATCGCTCGCAAATGAGCCCAGACTAATGGGTTGCATAACGGCTTTTTACGCCGCGACGGAGCGGTGTTGTCCCGTTTCCGGCAGTCGCAGGCGATTCTTTCAAGGTTACACGGCGGTCTGGTTATGTAATGGCCGGTGATTCCACTGCCGCCGACCGATTATGCCCCCTCTCACCGACGTCTCGACAACGACCGGTCGAAGCGGCCCGCCAGCGGGATTTAACTGCCGCCGACTGATTATGCCACCTCCCACCGACGTCTCGACAACGACCGGTCGAAGCGGCCCGCCAGCGCCACGAAAAGATATGCCATGGAAAATGGTACATTCCAACGTATCACGCCTCACGCGCACAAAGATGGATTTCGCTCTCTCCCACAGGTTTACGCGCTTTGTGCCGCATCTCGGCGTCCAGCGCAGGGATACACTCGGATGTAGCACGCTTCGATAAGGAATGGAACGGGCAAGATCATAATGAGTGGTCATACGCGTCACGTGTTGTGGCGCTCACATGTTCAAACATGGATTTGGCTGTTTCCGGCAGGTTTACACGTGCTTGCAATAACGCGACACCCAGGGCACGAAGCGATCTGCAAGTAGTACGCTTCGATAGGGTGTACAGTCTAGCAAAATGGAGCTTAAGCTTACGCCTTCTTTTACATTTTGCATTACATTTCGGGACAGAGGGTAGGGAGATATCATTGAGATTCACGGGGCAATGGATAAGTGGCATGAATCATCATGCATACATTATTACAGTCATGGATTAGTAGAGCGGGTGATAGGGGTAGTACGAGTTTTCCGTTGTACGAGCCACGTGTCATGGCGCACACGTGCTGAAGCATTGGCTTTTTTTATTTCCGACGGATTTAAACGTTTTTGCGACATTTCGGCACACAAGACACGAAGCAACTCGATAGTCCCATGCTTCGATAGGCAATCTAACGGGCACACACGTGGTATAAGATGTGATGTCGCACGCGTCTCGAGCCACTCGCACACTACACGTGAAGATGCACGTTGCCGATTTCGTCGGTCTCATGCCGGAGCTGGCATGCCGCAATAAGGAATTAAACGTCCAGCCGTGGTTTTCCACATGTGCGCGCGCACGAGATACGTGTCACACCAACACGTTCTGGGAAAAATGGATTTCGTATTTTTAACAGGTTTAAAAATTTTGAGCGACAACTCCGCACCAGAAGCACCGAGCCACTTGGGAGTGGCATGTACTGATATGGAATCAAACGGACAATCAGCTGGCGTTAGTTATAATGTTACACGTGCTGCGTGTCACGTGTGCACGAGCAAACTAGATGGATCGGGCCGTTACCGGCTGTTTTTCATATTTTGCGCTATATCTTTACATCTAGGGCAGCTAGATACGTGAATTCAACTGTAAAACATAAACCATTAAACCTTTTCATGATTCAAATAAGCACAGCAAAGCGAGCGTGCAAACGCTTGTATTTACTAAACGGAAAATTGATATCTAGAGTAGTCTTTTCCACTCAAAAGGTATGCTAATAGGTATAAGTGAGTTTATCTTATTACATCCGGTGCTTGCTTCAATATCTTCAAATGTGAACCATTTCTTTTGAAATGCTCTGACAGTTCCTATGCGCTCGTGATATCTAAGAGCATAAACATATGCGAACCACAGCATAGCAGAGCTATGCCCGTCATGAACTTCGCATATAAAAACCATCAATAGTCCAAAAGCAAAAATTTAGAGATGCACAGATAACTCTGACCAGATTCGTTGATTCTGCCACCTTCAACAGTGTTGGTAGAATGAAACCCCTTCTGCCGATTCTATGTCAATACCGATACAAAGTTGCCTGCCAATCTTAAAAAAGCGCATCAATCTCTGCCTTAAACTGAGAAAATTTAGCTTCATCAATACCAAAAGACGAAGTCCGGAGCATTCAGAGACCACCACAGACAGCCTTATGACCATGTTATTGTGATCTACTCCATGCCCTTTGTGGACACTGGATGTTTCCAAGCTGCTTAAGACTTCAAACGTACCATCTGTATCTAATACAAATTGTAAGTCAAGGCTGGGCGGTTCACGGTGCATAAGCTGTCAGGATGACATTTTGGATGGCCTTCCTAAGGTTTCTTCAGCTCATAACGTTGAGCACGCCCTCTACCTTTCACGGACATTGAATACAGATAGACAGACAGACAGACAGACAGAAAGGCAGACGGACAGACAGACAGATAGACATACAGACATACAGACAGACGGACAGACAGGCAGACAGACGGACAGACAGACAGACAACAGACAGACAGGCAGACACAGACAGACAGACACACACACACGCAAACAGGCACACACGCATGCGCGCACGCGCGCACAAACTGAATTTTCCGCCAAGGTTCGGCACTGTTTGAAGAAGGATGTTTCTACGCATAGAAGGCTCATGAACAATACTGTTCGATCAAGTGGCATCGTTCGCCGCCTCCGTAGCTTGGGGACGAGGCTAGACTCGCCATCCAGTGACATTGGGTACGAGTATGAGAGCAGGAGCCCTGTTTGGACCGGCCCACGTGGGGAGGTCAGCTGGCGTCCCGCCAACGGCGTCGACTCCGGCTGTGGTCACCGCACCACAGCGGCTCGCAAAACACTTCGCGCACCTGTCTGGAGAAAGGATCGAGGCAAAATGATACGTTGAACTGGGCGACCTAACTTGATGGCGGTTTAGGACTTAGTGGACAAATTTTGCTTGGTAAGAATGCTGAATCCCAGCGATCAATGGAAAAAACCTTGCACGATGTTTTAAAGGGGAGGGCCAAGGAAGCCATGCCCCCCCCCCCACTGGAACAAAGAGTTTCACATAAAATACTTCGCCTAATATGATAAAGTACTAAAAGTTTTGGCCACGTGCCTGACGTGGGAGATCGGTTTCCACGACTATATATATATATATATATATATATATATATATATATATATATATATATATATATATATATATATATATATATATATATATATATATATATATATATATATATATGTCCTCTCTCTCTCTCTCTCTCTCTCTCTCTCTCTCTCTCTCTCTCCT